>NC_059670.1:18181818-18484848 GCF_905147105.1 Pieris brassicae | reverse complement strand
AGTTGAGATTTATTATCCTAATCATCAGGTATCATTCCTCCATTTTCTTCATAACACTACAATTCTACAATTACCGAGTGAAACTAAAGTTGCGACATCTTCCCTATTGGAAGTTCATTTGAAATCGATTCTATTGCTAAAAGTGTATAACTTGCAGCGGGCTCAAACGCCGGCTTACAGAGCACCCCCAGTGGAGCCGTTTAGTTCGCGCGATGACGTTTATGGTAGCACCGGACTGCGCTGAACGTAAATATGATGTACCACCGATCGCCGGAGGTTTTAACAAATAAAACTGTAGCGCGCATAACGATTCAGTAACTCGACTGAAAATTTTAGCCTTTACCTATACAAGATATTACTATCTTAACTATATATACTACTATAATAACGCGGTGATACTATCAATACAACATAATAATACTGAAGAATAAAAACGTTTAAATTGAGATATACACATTATACATACATAATATACATTTATAAACATTTTGTCATTGTTTAAGTTTATTTTATTTTGTATCACGCTTCACGATGATTTCGGCTTGGTCTGGAAAGTATTTGCACTTAAAAGCCAAATACCTTAAAGTGACTAAAGCGATTGTCTATTGTTTACGCGAGTACTATACGTTTAATTAACACTTTTAATATATTATATTATATACATTTTATTGCATTATTCCATAACGCGACATTTTAATTGTTTTTCAGAAATCATGGTGAGCCTGGATGACGACTCCACACGAATGTGCATAAATTTATATAAATTTACTTAAAATTTATTATATATTGCATAAAGTGTTGGTTATGCGTACGATAATCATCCCCGAGGACGTGCATTCAAAACATAGCTGTGCACCATTGAAATCTTTCTTCAATAAAAAATAAATATTATTTGTGTTTATTGATTAAGTATGCATTTGTAAGATTTGGGAACTCTTTTAAAAATAACAGCTATATAAACTTAATTCCATTATACATTATTGTTTAAAAATTAATGCCATTTTGAATTCTTTTCAAACTGTTTACAATTATTCTTTATTGAAGAGAAACTTCTTTATCGGCGTTGGAAAAAAAATACCGTCACATTTTTCGGTTACGCGTCACATTAATCTTGTTACACGTCACATTATTATGTTATGCGTCACATTTTTCCGTTACGCGACATCTTTTTCTTCGCGGTTGATTCGATGAGATTCGAAGCCATTAATAACAAAAATATATAATAACGATTACAATGATGGTAATAATAATATTACAGTTAATAAAATTTAATAATCTTGGTAGTAATAAGGTAAAGTAAAATAATTGTAGTATTTGACATTTGTATTCATGTCTATGATAATAAAAGCCTTTTGTTTAATTTTATTTAACCCATTTCTGTAGTAAACTTGCATATAATAGATCATTTCTCGAAAAATAAGGTCATAAAGAACTCTATTCTTACGTGTGTTTTTTTTTATTTTTTAACTTACAGCATTACATGACGCGTGACTACATTGTGAATGAATGTCTATGTACGCAATTAGCTCTTTTGCTCCTGTGACCAAAGGACATGTCTCAAATCAAAAACAATGACATGTGACTCAGAAACCTACTTGTCTATAAAATAAAAACGATCGAAAAAACGGATGCAATCTGAGAGCCAATTAGGGTTGTAGCAGCACTGGATTTAATATTAATAAAGTTTTAGCTAACAAAATTTGCTAAGAAAAAGCATCGCTATCTTAAATGTTCAGTCTGAACAATGTAAGACCATTTGTTTACGTGCATTATAATTTTGTTGCACAAGTTTTTCCTGGCGGTCTTAACCAACTACCTACTTTACTATAAGTTTAATCAAGTTTTGTTTATGCAGTCTCCGGTAGACTCATTAGGCGGGGCGATTAAGCTTTTTGCTTTGAAGTAGCCTTTTAATTACAAGGCGTAATTACTTAGTACGTTTGTAAGTTGCGGAGTTTGCATAATACGGATCTTTGTTATATTGCTTGTTGCAAATGTGCTTGGGTAATGTATCGACATTTGTGTACTGCTTGCAATATATGTTATTCCTATACTTAAATATCGAATTGTTGAATCACTCAAACTAACTCAATCCGAAAACTTCTTTTTTGTGTAAAAATCGTATCGAAGTTACGCTACGACATATCAGTGCAGGAAAAACTGGTATCACTTAAAAATAATACAAAAGTTAGTGAACGGTGGATATGCTTGTCTACTACGACTTAATGACAGCAATTGAATTGATGCGTCTAATAAATTAAATCAAGAATGATTTGTTATTATTTATCTATTCTTCTTGTACTAATTTAATTCTACGTGAACCAGTTATTATGTTTTGATGATTTTTATAAAAGTACGGTGTACAAATTACGGCGTTGCACCAACAGAAATTCCTTTCAATGAAAGTAACACAAGGTGAAACCAAATAAAACTTTAAAACTTTAATTTTATATAAAAAACTACAGATAATCGGATGCAATCATCAGTCAATGTCTTTAGGTTGCGGCGCCACTGCATTATTATTATATTAAATAATAAATTAATAAACATTTGCTTGTTTGTTTGAGTAGAAAAGGTAAAAGATTAAAATCGATCACTAATCCTAGTACAATTTCAAAACCTGTAACTTCTTAAGACTGAAAATTGTTCGTACTCTCTTCCATGTAATCGAATTCCTTCCGTGACACTATGCATTTTAAATTGTGCAATTGCGTCAACTTGAAAATGCTATAAAATTTATAAAAGCATACCCTTGGCAACCATATTGTACCACTGTAGATCTTAAAGCGATCTTTACGCGAATTGCCAGAATATTTGAATCCTAGGGAGGATATTTCAAATGATATGAAAAATGTTTTAAGTTCTCAACAAAGAGATGACATTTGTCATCGTTTGCCTATGAAGCTGTCGAATTGAGGAGAAATTTTATTCTTCATCTATATGTCGAAGATAATGTTATGAATAAGGCAATACAATGTCTTTTAAATTTCAAATGATCTGTACCGGATGTGCGCACTGACTTATTTAAAAGCAAATCGGGTGACGGACTTAACCACAAAATTGTCACTAATCATTCGAATTTCGAATCACAAAAAATTCGAAATTCAAAAAATAAGTCTTACTTGAAGCTATTTAATTACTGTAGTCCAATTTACTTATTTGTAACTATTAGTTGAAAAAAACCCGTGCAACGGATTGCTAACGCACGGCATGAACCACTAGGCTTAAAAGTTAAATATGTACATAAATTTATTCTCATCTATACGTTACCAATTTTCAATAAAATCCTAAATTCTAGAGCAAATAAAAATAAGACGTCCAAAATTCGTTATTTGAACGTGCACTCACCACAGTTTCCTCATGCAATATTGATACAGCAACTCCCAACTACCAATTTCTATTTAAAACCCTTTGAAGACAGCTAAAAGAGGAATTATTCATGAAATATAAGGGCATTTTAAGGTTCGAGGGTATAATGACGATCATTCTGAAGTTTATAAGATTAAGGCTTGACGCCTGCATGAAAAATATGATCTTTATTTTCTAGATTTATAGTAACTTTAATTGATGTTTATGTGTAGTACTGATTAGGGTTATAATATATATCTTATAACCCTATCTTATTTTAAAAGTATATAAATTCGGCAATCCTATTTTATCTCCATAATATAGTAATTTCTTTATTCCATCCATATACAGACAATAATACTAGAATATATTTTACATATTTTATCCTTAGCTGTAATTAATTGCTGTGAAACTAAAACTTTAGCCCTAAATAATAGCAATTGCTGTTGTTGTCTGCCGTATTTTCAATATATTATAATAAATTGATTTATAGCACTCTTTATGTTTACAAAAAAAAGTTTTAAATTAATTAACGTTATTTATTTGAGACAGTGATCGTAGACAATAATTGTCTCCGAACTGAAGAGCTGTACAAATGTTGACTCGAAAGTAATTAAACTGATATTGCTTGAAAAATACACACCAGTTAACTCAGTTTATTTTTATTACACTGCCTTAGTAGTCCAGTGGCTTACTAGCTGTTCAACTGCAACTTTGGTTTCAAATCCCGGGTTTGCAATAGCAAATGTTATATATGCATCGTAAAAACACAACAGGCGTCAGCAGCAGAGTCAGCAGGACCGACAAGACCGAAAAAAAGCAGTACACAATCGGGATAATTAATGTAGATAACAATATTTTAAAAAAATATATAAGGCATATATTAAAGTACAATAAAATATTAAAACCAGATAAAAATTTAGAAAGCTAAAGAAGTCTGTTGTTACTTGAATTAATTGATAGTAATTTACATGTTATCTTTAGTTGCTTAAGTATGTTACATTGTAGTATTGATAGGACTACATTTTAGGTTCAACAAAATGTGCCATATATTTTCACTTGAAATTCACATCTTGCCACTAATTACCGCCAGCGATATTATTACAATAATGTATCACAGTTAGTTCGATTACACTTAGACATATTTTAAGTAATACATTCCTTATGTTCCAGAAGGCTCTGGATTACCTCAGCAGGTACTACTGTATGAAGTACATCGTTTGATTCTAGGGGCTTTTGAATTAATACCAGCCTCACATTTAAATTAGCTTGACTCTCCGGTTGAGGTTCTACACTTTCTGCCTTAATCTTATTTAAGTAACTTTCTTCTATACTTTGTAAAGTTCTATTTTTGGTTTCGGGAACAAATTTCCATACCCAAATTAGGCATACACTTAACGTTACTGAATACAAAAGAAAGGTTCCGTGTAGTTTCAAATACATAACCAAGTAGGGTGCGATTTTGAGAGTAAAACTATAGGAAGAACATATAATTATAACCATCAATGAACCGCCTATACCTCTATGTTGTATAGGCATTATTTCTGATGACATGACATAAGGTGTAGTGTAAATTCCCAAACTAGAAGCTATCATAAATCCTATTAAGAAGTACAAACATAATAGCGAGTCATCCGATACTATTTCCAGGTATTGTAGGTACGACACAATCGAAGATGCCAGAAGAAATACTGCACTGCCTATACCACTAAACAATAGTACAGGTTTGTTATTATAATACTTAAAGAATATATATGCTGTCGCATTGCCTAATAGCGTAACACAGTCCATAACAACCATCCCTATATAAGCGGACTCCTCATTTTTAGTCACATTCTCCACCATATTCATAGCATACACAAGAAACACTAAGTTCCCACTCCAGTAATAAACAGATAATAATATAAACATATGAAAACTTGGTAAATAAAAGTCTCTGCTCGTGATGTTACCCCAAATTTCTTTAAGCGCTGCGATTGTATTAGTTTTCTTTGGTTTGTTATTTCTATTATCTATTTGAGAATTTAACAGGGCATTCATTTCTGTGATTGCATCTTCATCTGCTCCACGCAGCCATATAAAGGATTTCTTACACTCATCAAACCTGCCTTTTAAAGCTAACCACGCTGGTGACTCCGGCCAAGAACAGCTCAGTAAGAAACCAATTGCAACTGGCATGATCATGGTTAAACTAATGGTTTTCCAATGCAAAAACTTGCCCATAACATGTACGAGAGTCACACCAACAGTTTGGTTTATATTATAGAGCAGCATTAGAATATTTCGATATTTTGGGTCAACCATTTCACTGATTGTCAAATAGCTGACAACTAAGAGGCTTTTAGCGCCAAGGCCTTGGAAGGACTCCCCAACAATGATTGTTGTAGCATTTCTTGCAAAGTATATGATGATCCACCCAAGAATGACTAGGAGACAGCAAATGTGGAAGCCAAACTTTCTTCCATGTTGTTGCATGATATACGGAATGAAAAGACTTGGAACTCCAGCTAATCCATGTACCGATGCTGAAATAGTAAAATATTAAATTTTTAATACACTATTTTAGAATGGAATCTCATATTGAATCTGCAGAAATTTTACCCAGATTAAAAAAAATCAATTAGTAATTATTTTAAAATACCAATTTGATATACATGTTTAATAATAGTGAAATTATAGTTCTGTGCAATTTGAACCCTCGTATTAATAGTAGCAATTTCTTTTATAAAATTTCATACTACTACGAATGTGAAAACGACATTCTTGTTAACCGAAAGCTAAAATGTTTTAATTGCATATACGTTTATTCAATATTAATGATGCAAATTTTTCTCGAATAAATGATTTTCTAATAATTTCAACTATTCCATTACATTAAAAGGAGACATGTAGTTTTAATTATAAATTTTCCATATAACTTTTAAAACTTTAGAATTTAATTTTATGTGTATAATATTTAAGTCATAAAGACTACATATACATATAGTAATCAAACATTGCATTATTGTGTCAAAAATTTAACGATTACTAAGTAATTGTAACAATTATTTTAATTTATATTATTTAAACAAGACAGGTAACTAGCTCTTAATTATATATACTAGAAAATATTCACATCAAAGCTCCCCTAATTACGGACAATAAGCAATGTTAATTACTTAAACAAACTAGATTAAATTGAAGTTAACATAAAAGTGCATCACGGTTCGTATATAATGTTTATATACGATGGGCTGAGAGGGAAATAGGAGTCACAGGAATTAAAAAACGAATGCAGCACCTCAATAATGGCACCGGGTTACACGTACCCGTCAAATACAATACGAATATTGTCGTCTTATGACAGGAAGGCAGAGACTTGAACTAATTGTTGACAAACAAAACAAGACCTGCAGATACATTATTAAAGATAATAACGTCATAAATCGGTTTGTTAAGATAAGCCGTATAATATTGATATTAGTACTTTGTAAAGGTTTTTGCTTGGTTCGACTACGAGGACCATATTTTTCAATCTCGCTATTAGCTTTAAGGGCTAGACTCAGCTCGAGCTATTTTTGGAAATGGGCTTTTTCCCACGGTTGGGCCGTGAGGTAGTCAATCGCCTGAAGGGAAGGACGGAAACTAACTGGAGTTTGAAGAAAATAAAACTTAAAGCATACCAATCCACGATGCAGTATGGACATCAACAATTATGGAACTATCATTGCTTTTGAACTGCTGCAAGAGAACACTGGGATATCCAATGAGACCGCCTGCCGAGATTGCTGCCAACTGGGGAGATGCCGATACGAATACCTGAAATTTATATTTTTTCTTAAAAACATGGTTCATACTTCGATAAGCAAGTTAACTTATTTAGTATATTATTGTTAAAGTGGCAGTTAGTTTAACTATCAACCAAATAATAAGCGACCCGCCGGGTCTCAGGACGAGCAACCGTGACTCGTAAACATTAAAAACACTATGTATACCTAAACTTTCCTCATAAATAATTATAGATATTGATGAAAACCGCAATAAAAGAGTGTAGTAGTTTTTGAGTTTATCGTAAACAGACATAATCAATACTTTTCTCTTGAACTCCATCGTCTTAAGGCAGCGTTCGTAAGAAACGTTTTCGTTCAACTGTTTTTTCTCCGACTTAATGAGGACTACGATTATGGATAACCTAAGACACTCGCAACGGATCAAGATATTACCCCCCACAACCTCACAAACTTATAATATATATTATAAATATATAAACAAAATGATAACTAATAATACCAATTCATATATTTATGGTAAAGTTAATATAGTTTATAATTTATTTTACCGATTCTACATAATTTAGTGGTTAGATAAGCATTTATTATACTGAAATTTAAATATTTTCTCTTCGTTCTTAGGTTATTATTTAAAAATTATTATTATTTTGAAAAGAACTGGAGAGTAATCCCTGAATTTACAAATTGTGGGCCTACCCCATGCCCCATTACAACAGAACTACAGATGCAATATCTTTATTAGAATTAGAGACTAATTATCTTTATAGACATTTTATTAGAATATTGCATTTTTACGGTATTTTGTAATACTATATTTCTGTTCCTATGGAAAATTTTCTCATAATGATTCATATTTTTATTCATGACACATCAATCAAAATGTTTATGATAAAATTAGGTATATATAACTCAATTAACGTTATTTATTAATATGGTTTTGGATCAATAAATTGACTATAATGATTATAATAATAATAGCAATTATATTAAATATATACACGTTAAACAAGTCATATTTACTAAAACAATGAAATTTGACATACTACAGATACACTTTTGAAATATATATCACAATTTTTTTTAATAAAAAAGAATGAAATAAATAAATCAATGACAACCTCTTTAGGTCTGGGCCTCAGATTTCTATATCTATTTCATCATAATTTGTAAATCGATTAGGCAAGTAGGCGATCAGCCTTCTGTGCCTGACACACGCCGTCGACTTCTTTGGATCTAAGGCAAGCCGGTTTCGTCACGATGTTTTTCTTCGCCATTTGAGCTAATGTTAAATGCGCACATAGAAATCTATTAGTGCACAGCCGGGGATCGAACCTACGACCTCAGAGATGAGAGTCGCACGCTGTAGCCACTAGGCCAATACTGCTGAAATAACTTTACAATATTTTCGTGTTATTAATGTTTAAAGAAGTTACAATTTTTTATGAGAAACTTTATGAGATACACATCATCAGCCGTCGTAATTTTAGTCTACTATGCTCATTGTGATATATATCTTTAATGCCCTTTTGAATTGGTTAAACGCGCAAATATTACGAATTTTAGACGGTAATTGATTAAATAATTGCACACCCTCATACTTAATATAAGCAACGCTCGACGAGTATTGTGTGTAGTGTGTTTGATTTTTTAAATGATAAGCTACTATAGAGAGATCTTTAATTTTTAAGAAAATTAAGATACAGGTGCTATACATATAGGTTTTTAATCGTCATAATTTGGTAGATTTTATTAGAGTGTGATAAAAAATTGTGTTTTTATTAATTTAGTTTGTAGTGTTTGTTTGTTAATAATTTAGCTTTTGCATGTACCCCATATTTCAATTAGATATATGAAATATGCTTTGACTAATCGTGTTAAAGTTATAATTTATATACTATATATAGTTAGTTTCATTAGAGTAAGCTCGCTATCTTCTGTAACAACGACTGTAGAAAAACGTCATAACATCTCTCTTTATTTGTATGATGATATTAAATGTTAAATGAGAATTATTATCCAAAAACGAAATGAATTGTGCTTGACGTATTAAAAGGAAACAGTTGAAACACTCACTTATGAGTATTCAATGTTGTCACTTAAGAATTAATGTTTACTTATGCCAGTTTATATGCTGTTCAGTAAAAAGGTATTACATTACAATATTCATCATATATGCATCCTTAAATCACGCAGAGCAACGTTTCAGATATTTATATATTAATCTACCACAGCAAATTATTCAATGTATTTGAAAATCTAAGTATAAATAAAAGTATATGAATTTTTATTATATGTATTTACTATTCATTGAAAGCACTTCTAAGAAACAATAAACTTTTTAAGCAAATCTAGAGGTAATGTTTTCATTTATAGTTATGATAATATTAACACTTTATTGACGATTCAGATATATTCAGTAGTCATGTTAGCAATAGACAAAATTATTATGTTAAATTATTTATCGTTTACCTTCCTATGGCTTATGTATTTTAAATGCTTGTTTTTATCTATTTAATTGTATACTTATCAAAAGTATTTAGCGACTTCTTCCGTGAAGCAGAGGTTAACCAGTGCAAGATTGTAGACGTACAAATACTACCCGAGGTTTTTAAGTATATCATAGTATCCAACTTCATAAAGTTGTAGAATAAATTTTATATCGCATCTGTTCGATAAGGTCAGGTATTTGTGGTAACTTGTTACTATGACCTTAAATGGAACGAGTTTGCTATTACTTTTTAATTGTATAGTTTTTAATAAAAGTGATAAATGTTATTTCTATTTTATTTATCCTACAATTGTAGGGATAGAAGATTGGCTATTTTTAGATAGTGGACGGGAATTGTGAAATACAATTATAATTGAAAATATTCCATTATAGTAATTCTAAATGAGTGGTTTTTAGGAACACAGTAGTTTTATTACTATTTTAAATTGCCCAATAACTTGTTAACACAGTCTCAGTCATTCTAGCGTACTAATCATAATTAACATTCTGAAGTGATAACAGTTTGTATGGGATATCAATAAAGTATGCTAATGTAAAACACTTATTAATTTGTACAAGGTTGTTAAATTTTAAAATTATTAAACTTGTACTTACTTGTTTTAATATCGGTGACATGCTTTAAATTACTTTATCAATTTATAAACGATAATATCTTTCTTCACATATAACATCCATACACTGTACACAACTTTGTTAGAATGTACATCGCCGAGCTGACATCTGAAGCCTATGACAGCACGGAGAAATATGTACCAAAACACAAAGACGTAAGAATTATAATCAGTCGCACGTATACTACAATCATCAAGGTATCGGAAAAAAACGTCCGATCCATAAAAGGTTGTACTAAAAACAAGTGTTTATTGAATAATCATTAGACTGAGAATATTATTAGACTATGAACATTAAAGTTTTTTTATTCTGTCACAATCTGGGAAGGTATTTCTTATTCTATTATTTATTATTTAATTAAAATTCTATTATATTATGAATATGAAATTATTTTATTTTCACTTTTTAGAACATTTTAAAATTTCTAGTTATTTTTCGTGCTTTAGAGTTAACGAGAAACCTTACGATAAGAAAATAATAATTAGGTACAATGTTAAATTTCCAGAAGGTTATTTTCAACATCAAAAAAATCAGTGAAATAATCTTTTATTTTATTTTTGATCGCAAACATCAGGAAGGAATCAGATATTTATAAAAAGGATGAAATATTGAGTAGCCCTCAATATCGCAGCATACAACTTAGGAGGGTAATCTTTCTTTTGAGGAAGTCGCATGATGAGTCGCAATTTTGTAGGAATAAAGAAAATTATAATAATAGCAAATAATTAACATAGCAAGGTTTCTAAAACGACTCGGTTAAAGGTGGAGTTGAGGTTGTTGAAAATGTCCACCGAATAATTTTACATCACAGTTTTACTGAAATACCGACACAATATGTTAACAGGACCATTTAACGATGAGCACAAACGTGAGACAGGCGTGTCAAACGGATATTTGTCTCTAGTCAACTGTGTACTGTAACGGATAAGGATTTTAGCAAGCAATTCCGTATGAATATTACTATTATCTTGTAATGATACACTACATCCACGACGCCACGTCACAATTCAAGTTACACAAGGTTAAATCTTTTAAGGCGAGAGTCGTAGGTTTGATGCGAATCTTTTAAGTAAAAACGGGCACGCTTAGTTGACTCTGCCTTTGAATTGATTCAATCCTGTTAATGTGAGTTCTGTAGTAGGGAGACCAGACTTCAGCGTGATATTCCAAAATGTTTTGTACCAAAGTTTTTGTACAAGAATGTTTAGGATCTTTAAATGGCCTACACCTAGAATTTGGTTAGCTTTTCTAACGGTGGTTTTAACGTGCTCGATAAATGATAATTTTATATCAAATATTATCCCTAAGTCACTAATGGATAATTTGAGAGATATGATAATATTACTGAAAACATAATGGAAATAAAGTGAATTAAATTTATTCGAGAAAGTCAGTTGAGTTTCATTAAGTTTCTCTGACACCACGAGTCCATCAAATTGAGATCATCGATGTAGAAAATATATCTAATCGAAACATAAACATCACGTTTAAAGGCAAAGGCCCTAGATGAGATCTTTGAGAGGATCCTTCAAGTGCGTTAATATATATGATAATCCATTAGAGCAAGTTGCCGTGTAAACCATAATTTTTGATATTTGTCAATAGAAGATGACGTTGAACTTTATGAAACGCCTTTTAAAAATCTGTGTCAATAACGTAAACCTGAATGGATAGTATCATCGATTATATCTGACAAGTAATCGGAGATTCTATCATGTTAGATGTTATTAATTTGTGAGCCAGGAAGCCATGTTGATGAGGATTTATTACTAGCTTAAAACAATTAAGAATATATTTGTATAAAGCACTAAGCAGCTCAATATGCACATTGGTCTATAGTTAGGGACATTAGATTTTTCCTTCGATGTACATATTGGTATTATGTGATTAACTTTCCTTGGGAAAGGGTTTTTATAGCGATGTGTTTAAGATATATTAGGGGTTTTTAGCACATCGTGGCAACATTGGACAAAGTGACATGGAATACCATCCCGGACCCGGTCTTTATCAATTGATTTTAGAATTTTGTTAACTTTATCTTTACTAACTCGGATGTTACCGAGGCGACCTAAGAAGTTTTAGATAATATCCGTTATAGGCGCACCATATTCATATGCGCATATTATTTTCATTTATATTTTTATTCATTAACAGCTGAGAACCTCTACTCCATCCGCTGCAACGATATGGTTGCAGGTGGGATAGAGATTTGCGTTTATTTTTAACATAGTTCCGAAATAAAGTGGGTACCACCAGATATGTGTCTTCGATGATTCTTATATATAGGACTTTTTCATTTCATTTTGAAAGTCATATTACATTTAAAACACTCTCCAGCCATTGTCTAGGCACAGTGTACCAAATATTGTAGTATGTTATTGTAATCAGTGATTACAAATTGAACGGAGAAATAATGTACTTTTTACAGGCGATTTTACAGACTAGGCTGTGGTAATTAGATGACTGTAATATTTACAAACATATAAGTAATTAAGTTTAATTCTCACAATCAATATAATATTAGAGTTATTTTTATTATATTTCTATTGATTCACTGGTGGATTTGATTTCGCTTGGTTACTGATGTACCTGCGTGGTCTTAACTAAGGAAACTGAAAATGTATTACATGGCATGTCCAGTTAATGAATCAATCACAGGTTAATGGATTCCTTTTGATGTTCTAAGTTTTGATTATATATCATTTAATAATATCACCTCGCACTAATTGCACTAAAATTCACTTTTTCTAATCAGGTACGTTGTTGTACATTTATGCGATAAAACATGTATGCATGAAGCGTGAATTGTGGAGAAATTTACTATATATACAATATATAGGCTGAGATATCATTTACGCTGATTTATCGCACACTGTTGCACCGTTTTAATTACTGTTTAACTGAATGTAGCTATTATTATAATATAAAATAACCTACATAATATATATACCAATAAAATTTATTGTTTTTTTTGTCTTATTTGTTCACGATGGGAAGCATTTTAAAATGATGATTCCAAATAATGTCCGTATCTGACTTGGAGATGCAGAATAATTGCTTAAGACATGAGATGTAAACTTTAATAATTTGAGATATAAACTTTATTAACCTGATGTATAAACTTTATCAACTTGAGAAATAAACTTTATCAACGTGAGATATAAACTGTAAAATCCATAAACTTTATTAAATTGAGATATAAACTAAATTGAATTGAGTTATAAACGTATCTTCGAAAGCAAGGAGTATAGGGGACGAGGAGCAAGATGAAAATTAAGGAGTTGAAAACTATGATATTGATTCTCACCATTCAATATATTTATCATCTTAATATTGAAGTGATATCAACAGTCTAGCCAAAACATCAGTGGGTATTGTAACACATCATAAGAAGGATGTGTTTCACATATTTGTTTCAGTTGTCCAGTATCGTGTAACGACGTGTAAGCACAATATTGTGAGAATTTAAGTTTTCACCAACAATCACAATTGCAAATTTATATATTCTTCACTATTGTTGGAGCGTTAATTGTGCGTTAGTGTGTTCCAGCTGGATGTTTATCTGCTCTGAGCACAACCTTGTAGTCATCTCTAGGCATGCGCTCCAATGCAGTCTTTAACTTCATGACCAATACATGATGTTCATGAATTAGCTGCTGCAGATTTCGAAGAATTGCTTTTTTCGTAACTGCGTTGATCTCGTCACGCCGATTATATTGCTCCTTCATATTTCCCATGAAATATATTTGTAAGAATTTATGCTGCGTATTTTCAAGAGGTAGCGATGATTCAATGGTGAATCTGGCCTTGAATCTGTAAAGTCGAAATTAAAGATCAGCACAGATTTTAAATGATAGTCATGCCTGCAACATCTATAAACATAAATTACCTTGAATGTCGTTTTAAAGCCATGCTCTCTGATAATATCAGCCCCAAAAAAATTTGAAAACATCTATTGCATTTATGATGTCGCGATTCTGGTGTTTCACCATGCAGCGATGAATTCAATGACTCAGGTGGCTGAGTCAATGACGGCAACTTCACTTTACCATTAAGGCAGCACAATCCAGATGCAAACTCCAATGTGCGACAATGCTCGCAATGAAAATTCATTAGACCTATGCTAACAAAAGGAAGCCGTAATCAAATGTGCAATCGTTTAGAAATGCTGCACGATTCAAATCAACACCTGAATCACTTCTTCTTGCGCGTTTAACAATATCTTGTTACTGATCTGTGTAATAAGCTTGACGAATCGTTTCACAAATTGTTGCTCTTGCTCTTCTGTTTGAGAAGCGCGTACTCGGGCCATAATAATGCACCTCTGTTCTCGTGCGATTTCTTGTTCTTCTCCAGTTGATTGATTCATTCATGCATTACGGCATTGTTGGGAAAGATTAGTTCTTCTTGGTCGGGGCGTTGTTAATTAGCTACTTCCTCAAAACAACAAAACTAACCGACTGACCGACCGGTACATAACCTCAAGCAATAGATACGCAATTTTTGTTTTCAAATGGACGGCTGCTGGTTTGTTTTATTTGCAAGCAATCCATACACATTTTTCTTGTGTTTCTTATATTTCAACAGATGACATTGTTGCGTTTCTTTTATATGCATAGTTTTATCAACAGATGGCACCACTTACTGTTTGCATTCGTTAAATTAATTAAGTTATTTATATTTGATAACTTATTCTATATTTTATTATTATTCTGCTATTCGTAGCGGAGGAGAATCCACCAAAAAAGAGATAACTATATCGGTCCAGCCGATCTTGAGTTATAACTGGTGTAACTAAATGACTTTGTTTTATATATGTACTTAGAAGATTAATTAGATAGTGTTCGTAACCATTCGAGTAACGAATATAAGTATGTTATTACTTATACTAATTCAGAATGACTAAATCAAATTATATACTTACTTATGAATACGAACATCGTGTTGATTGTTCGTGTTTGAACACATTTTGACATTAATCGCAAATACAAGATGGAAATTTTAACTCGTAACATTCCTACATATACCGCCTATAGAGCCACGACCGGAAAACTATAGACAAGACAAACAATCCTAAACAATGAAACTCTAAACAAACAGACGGAAATTGCATCCGGAATAAAATACAGCGTGTAAAGACAACTGGGGTGCTTGTGGATTTTGTGTAAATACCTGAGTGTTTGTCTCAACTAAGTTTCAGCCTGCTTACTTTACGACCTCTGAGACGTTTTACATGTAGCCTGAATGTAGTTTCAACATATGCCAAACATTTCCTATGTCTACACAGGCGATTAATCAATAAAAAATGATACTCTCTTTTATAACTAATCTGGCTAACTTTTTAATTTTATTCAATTTAGAACATGTATATTATTTTAAAACTTCTTTCGATTTTGCGCCATTTCACATGTTCATTATCAAATTACAATATGGGGTATAAAGAAAATAGCTTTGCAGTGATTGCCCCCACAAAGTGGGTTATAGCCGTCGGTTATTCCAGACACTTCAAAAGCCAAAGGTGGCCATTTCAAATATAATATTTTTTAATAATAATATCATGGCGCTTATTTTATTTTACATTCGTATACCGTGAAGTCCATCACAATTGTTTGCTGTAATTTACAATTATTTGCTGGAATTCATAATTATTGGCTAGTATTTACAATTGTTTGCTGCGCGGTTTTTCTTTGTTACAAATCTATACCATGAATACTAATTTATAAGAACAATATCAATTATCAACGTTACCATGTTGACGTTACTGACGTAACGTTGTCCTTGTACTGGATGGGTTTTCTTAATCCTAATTAATATATAATTTTTAATTAATCACTTATGTCTTTAGGTCTGCGGCAAAAATTAGGGCTTCGAAAATTGAAGAGACAATTGATTTGTAATTGACTAGACAGAGATAATAATCTATTATTAATATTGTCAATATTAATATAAAAATAGTTTTTATAGCTTAGGCCTTAAATTAAGGTGATTTTTTCAATTAAATACTAAACAACCACTCTGAGTACTCGTCTTTAATATTGTGTCTAATTCAAAATACGACAGTAACGACAGATCATATAATAATTTCTCAAAATATATTGGTTAAATCTTAAATAATTTTCACCAGTATACAAAATAAATCAGTGTTAGCCTAATGGCTACAGCGTTCGTCTCTCATCCCTCTGGTCGTTGTTTCGATGCCCAGAAGAGATCCAATGGACATCCTATCTTTACGTACGGTGAAGGAAAACTACGTAAGGAATCCGGCATGTCACAGATCCAAATATTTCTGATCTCATCTGTCTGATACACAAGGTTGATCTTTTCTATAAAAAAAATTATCAAAGAATGCGAACTGAAGTATGCCCCTAGAGGATTATTTATTTATTATTAAACGAACGTCGCACTTTTCTAAGGCAAACGGCCAAGTGCCCTAGCGGCTTATAACGGTAGGTTGCTATCCCATTTTCCTTTATGCCCTTGAATTGTACCCATAGGCCGATACGTGAGGACTGCTGAACTCAGGGATATGGATAAGGAATAAAAGCTAGTCTTACGAAATATTCCCAACTGCTAATAAAACTATATAGCACTTAAAATAGTTGCTCACAGTAATATATAATAAGGATTTTGTTTTTTTTAGAACCTGCAAGTAGGTTTTATATAAATTAATAAAACAAATAGTTGGCATAGCTCAACGAAATAGGATGTATCGCAATACAGCGACGAAATTTTAATAGCGTTAAAGGTACACTACTACTGGGACCAAACTTTATATTTTTTTTATTAATAATTGTTATTTTTATTACGTTAAGAATATTGTAAATACTGTATATTTGTGTATTGGAAATAAAAATAATAATACATCCCGAGTTACAGTACTAAACAGGTTCAAATCTCTGATACCGGGCAGTTGTGGTACGAATTTTTCTCGAAATACGAAAGAAAGTTAGAGAACGTGTCGAACCCAAAAGTTGATAACGGCTGTCACCGAAGGCTGCCCTATCTATAAATAAAATTTGACAACGTCACCCTGATTGAAATTGATTTAAAACCTTCTTATTTTAAGTGACTACAGGATAGAGGTCCTGAAAATAATATCTAAATAATTATTTTTAATTACGTCGAGATATGGCTAAATTCAAATTCATAATTTTAAGAACCACCTATTTAGATAAGATGTCGTCCCTGCCAAGCTTGTAAACACGTAAACGGTCAATATTTATTTCGTGTTAAATTACAAAAATCTACTATGGGGAAGTTGCATAGTTCTGGGTAGAACTTCCTCTTCTTAATTTGTCAGGTTATTTTCACAGACGTATCTATTCTATAAAGTATTTTAATAAGTATCTGAATGTTGTCCTTGTACCATGTGTGTTTAAGAGTAAACATTAAATAAATACATCTACAGTACAGTACAGGCTACAGTATATTTCTATGAAAAAATCTAAGACGACTTCAATACTATGTTACATCTAGTTTTATTAGACAGGCGACACATAATTTTCAAGCTATGCCATCTTCGACTTATGTCTTTTATTATATTACATTGTACTTATTATTTATATTAGATTTATTGAGAGAATTCTCTCAAGTTCTTCAAGTTAACCATTAGTAGGAACAGAAAGCAAACAATTAAAACGTAATAAATAAATTAAAAACTTCTACATTAACATTATACATAAATCGATTAAAAACATGTATCAACCAAGCGTGCAGTGTTGGCCTAATTGCTTCAGCGTCTAACTGTCATACCTGAGGTTCAATCCTCGGCTGACACCAATGAACTTTCTGTCTAAATATGCATTTAACATTAGCTTGAAGGGTGAAGAAAAACATCGTGAGGAAATCGGCTTGCCTTAGACGCGAAAAATCGACGGTCGGCGTATGTGAGGCGCAGGAGGCTGATCATCTAATTGCCTATTAGATTGATACTTGAACACTAAACAGGAATCGGATCAGGACCAAAAATAATGATTTAATTTATTTATAAATATATTACTTATTTAAACACTGAGTCGTTTTTCCGTTAATCCGCTATTAAATACAAGATGTTAAAAGTATTGCCTTAATTCAATACGGACGTTACATTAATGAAAAAATGAATATTAAATGTTGTTTTCCGAAGAATGCCATAAAAGCAATTAATAGAGTGCTGTAAAGAACATTCATTCTCATTATACCCTGGGACTTTAACGGCGGAGTCATTTATCCTTGCAAATAAGATGGACATTCTTATTGTACAAGAATTTAGGGTATGCTTACAATAAAAGCGAGTGTTATTCTTTATAATAACAATAATAAAAACTTTATTTATCCAGAAATATGCTTGTATTCATAATATATAAATATAGAATATAGAAAAAAATTAAATATAGAATGTTCATCTATCGCTATTTGTATACAAAAAATATAGCCGCATTTAATACTAACACATAGACAAGAATGAAAATAACAACGAATAATTTTAAATATTTTTTATTATTTTACAACATTAACAGTTATAAATAAATATAAATTATAAATACAAAAATTATGAAAATAACATAATAGCACATATAAATAAATCTTGAAACAACCTTTTTACAACAAATTTTGAAAAATGCGATTTTTATGACTTCAGACGGTGTGAGACAGTTATTACAATATCTTGGCTATACATGATAAAAGTCTTACCTCCAACTTAGATTTTGTTCCAAGCGCTAATTAAAGATTTAAGTTGGCGCCTTGTAGATAATACCGGTAAATCCAGAGATGGTGCTTTCCTCGCTTAACAAATAAGTATCGCAATACAGCAAGAAAATGTTGCCAGCATTAAGGGTACACTGCCACAGGGACTAAACTTTTTAAATTTGTTCTAACTTTATTTTTATTAATTTTTAATTATTTTAATTATTGCTATGTAAGTTAAGAAAATTGTAAATACTATACATGATATTATAAATTTAAAACATGTTTTCTTTTGTGTATTTTATTTAGGGTACGACGTATACCATTAAACATTTTACTATGATCAAAAATAAGATGGCGATTCATATTCATGGTCTGACACAATTATTATTTTTCATTACTCAAGAGCTCAGATGAATTGTATTGTGATCTTTAAGTTTAGTTGAATGCTTAATTATTTCTATTCATCTCTGACAACAAAATTATTTTTAAAAATTGTAGCACAAAATAATTGCATACTCCCATTATGAGACCGGAATGCTATAATATTTCTCAACTATTCCATGATAGTATGAAAAGTAAAGTGTTGAGTGTAATAAAATCATTCTTCTTAGTCTTATTCTTCATTGCTGAAGGTCACGTCACAGTACGGTGCCTGCTTCTCTGCTAGTAATATCTCTCCATTTAGTATTGTCTTTGGTTAACATAGCTTTTACACATTGAAGAAAACAATTTTTTTACCGGATTAAAGCTATTTGTATTATTATAAACTTATAATAATTTTACATTTAAATTTTTTCCGACGTTTCGCGTGCTTTACAGCGTGCGTGGTCACGGTGACTGAAGACAAAAGGTGTTGAATATCAAAAGTATCACAGCTGTAGAGAAAGTTGTGTTATCTATATTTATTTCCCCGGAGTTGGTATCGACTAAATATAGATAACACAACTTTCTCTAACACAAATTTAAAATTATGTAAAATAATTATAAGTTTATAATAATACAAATAGCTTTAATCCATTAAAAAATTGTTTTCTTTCAATCTCTCCACTTTCAGTTTAAAGCTTTTCTTAGCGCAGGGGAGACCGGTGAGAATCGTTATTTGGTCACACCACCGGGTTGGCGATCTGCCCCGCGGCCTTTTGCCTTATAACCTTGTTATCTGGATCGGTCAATATGACCAAAGTAAATCACAACTCTTCTATAACATGTTGTTGAGTGCCTCATACGAACTATCAAAAGCGTTAGTAAAATAACTTGAAAATAATACTTATCAAAAATATTGAGTTTCATACATCAGTCACGTGATATAAAACGGCCACAGATGTCAATGTCGAATCGACATTGACGTAGCATGGTTAAATAATTTCTTCGTCTGTGTAATCCCAATACTGTTAAGGAGTTTAATTTCGCCAGAGATTGCTTTTAATCGAAACATAATATGTGTATATTTAAGAATGTTTGTTTACATGTTACGATATAGGAACAGACGCCATATTGCCTAGTGAAGCGTTTTGGCGGGATATTGAGGTTAAGAAAGCTGTATTTAATTCGATAAAAATACAAACAGAATATGAACAGTTAGTAATTAAAATAAAATTCGAGGTCCACATATATGGACGGGTAAAACTCTACTCGAAAGAACTTCAGTCTTTTTAAAATTCTTTTGCTAAGTCCAGCTAACTTTTGCCCAACACCATCGTAATTTCATATTGAAATTGTTTAAGTCTTGATTGCAAATAACAATTTGTATAGGTTCTATAGTCACTGTACGATTCCTAGGTCATCAGGGTGCTATAAATAATACAAGATTTCTATTTTACTCTATATTAACTAAAGATTATTACTTAAGATGTCATGTGGAACATGGTGTAATAGTTGCAGCTCCGTAGAAACGTTGTGTAAAACAAAACAAACTTGGCAATTAAAAAGAGTAGCGGAGAGTTTATTGCCAGTTATTCTCTTGCGTTCTACGCCCTTGATTTATGAACTGGCAGTAAATGTAAAATTATAAGTAATTAATGTATTTTTTTTGACGGTCATAAGTGTACATTGTGTTACCTATATGAATAAATTATTTTTGACTTTGACTAACCACTCGCGTACAAAAATAAAATATAAGCCAAATAATGAAATGTTAATTGATATGTAACAAATGAATTCAATGTAACACTCGAAAAGAGTGCCTGCGTCTGGCTATACTCTCGGGGCATAACTACCATGATTTAGTTAATTGCTATGAAACGAATGACTGTAATGTTGAAAAGAGTGTTTGCGTCTGGCTATACTCTCGGGGCGTAACTCTGACGATTTAGGAAATCGCCACGATTATATAATTAAGAAAGCCTGAGTGAGCAAAATGAACAGCCTTGGCTTGTACAGTCTACTAATAAATAATTAAAAATTGTTAAAATCTTGTCTTATATTCCTATATTGTAGCCTAAGAAAACTAAGTGCATATTAAGTACTCGCCATAGTATGTATTATGACTACTATAAGACAAGTATATATTAAGTTTTTGTCATGCGAGTTATACTTAGCGCTCCACTTTTATAGAAAAATGTATTAACATTTTGACATATGGACATTATTTGGTGTTTATGTTTGTTTCAAAACTAAATCTTGATGTTTAAATAAATTAAAATAACCTTTATTAGAGTACTACACTAAAGTTAACTACAATAAGTCATTATTATATTATGTTTTACACTAGTTCTCACCTACAGAGTACAGAGCTCTTCAAATTCTCTTCTTCTTCTTCTTCTCTCCTCCAAATTCTTCCATTTGTCTCTATTCCTCACGATAATTTTCCAATTCCGCCCTGTTATCTCTTTTATTCCATCTTCCCAAGTTTCTGATGGGCATCCTCTCTTCCTTTCTTCTTTCTCTGGGTCTTCTTGACCCATCTGTCATCACAAATGCGGGCAATGTGACCGGCCCATTTTTACTTTAACTGTTTTGACTGTGTTACGACCCCTTTTGTTTGTACGACTTTGTATCACATCGTTGTTAACTTTGTCTTTAACTTTCAATCGAAGAATCGAGCACTCCATAGATAGCTCTTTGGCATACTCCAATCTTCTTTATCAGCGTCTTATTGAAAATCTACTTTTGGCATCCATATGACAGACATGGAAGTATTCATGTGTCCATGACTGTTTTTCTTATACTTAAGTTAATTTTATTCATCACTGATCCGATGCCATAAGGAAGGTCATAACTTCCTTCTACTTAGTATTATTAATCTACTCTATTCTTCTACTTAGTATTATCAATCTGTATATCTGTATGTTGCTCTTATCAACAAGCAAGGTATCAAGGTCGATTAGCATAGTGCATAGTGTTATTGACGTTCAAATTATGTATAAATTATTAAGAATTATACATTTATCCAAATAACTAGTAATTAAAACAAAATTATTATATGGTAATTACTAATTATGTTTATTTATTATGATCAAATGGTTACTGGTACAGTATACACTTTTTATAGGATGTTAATGATGAACTTCGCCCTTATGCAATAATTACCGCAAGCATTCTAAATGGTTTCTGATGCGTTTTTAAACAACTTCTGCCGCTGTCATGTTATTAATATATATATTACTAGCTGCCCCCGCAAACTTCGTTTCTCCTTAATGTGATTTGATTTAGCCTACCTTGTTAGTACAACAATTTTAGAACATGGCACATTTTGCTATTCTACCCCAGAGACTGTTAGGTTATCAAATAAAATTTGGTGTTAATCGTAGAGCAGTGAAAGTGAAGGGTTATGTATAATTTTGTATGCATATGTATAAAAAAAACAGAAAATTTGGCCTAAAAATAAAATAAAAAATTACGGACCACACTTAACATTTAAGGGGATCAAAAATATTACCAATATAGCCAAATCGCAGACCTAAGCGATATGAAAACAAAATGTGACGAACATCGATCAAGCTATTTCAGAGGAGTTTTATTACAAAAACCGTGACATCAAAATTGCAAAATATATATTAGATACACAAAATGTATACATGACGGTATATGGTAATAATATGTATATTATTATATGTATAACAGTTTTATAATATTTTTTATTACAAAATTCTTTAATTGATAAAATAATAATATTAGGTAATCATTAAATTGATTTTTTTATCCTTATTAGTTTTATCAAGTTAATCGTTTTTTTGACTATACGTCTATTTTGTACAACCTTATTTCGAAAATTTGTATAATTGTACTGTTTTCTAGTACTAGTTGTTCCTTTCTGTAGAATTGTCTTTGAACTGGGAATTAGGAATTAGTATAACTTGGAAACAAACACCGACAACACCTCATCATACATAACGGACAATACAGTATACAAACAACGCATTTTCTTTCTTTTCATACATTTTATATTCCTCTTTCATATGCCCTTTCATCTTTAAACACTTTCACAGAAATCTCAAATCTTAAGCAACATCTTCTAAACCTGTCTTATGCACAAGCCGAATATATACTAGACTTAAACAATAGTTAAATTATAACAAGTGGTATGTAGAATTTATTACTTCAATGAGATATATATATATATTCTTTGTTTATATGTATATATATATATATATACACATAATAATAAATATGGCAAATGAATGCGACTAGCTGCTCATCCAAGAGTGAGTAATCCACTTTCTCAGTTTACAGTACATATTTTTATTATTATGTGTAATAAAGTTTTGTTTAAAAGAACAGGGGACAGCCTTGTTCCAGTGATACCGCCGTCCATAGACACTATCACTGGAAGAAGGCTCGCAAGTTCGTTTCAAGGTTTTAAAAAATACACTCTTTGATGGGCCCTAAGTCAAATTGGTTAGGAAATATTTCGGTAGATATACTCAGCCAAAACGTAAACACAAATCAATTTGATTTACTAACAGCATAAGTTCGCCCCAGGAATGCTACGATGACTCATGGCCGGACGTAATTACTGAATTTCATGTTATGTGCCATGGTTGCATTGTGTTCATATTGAGTGCCAGGCAAGATGTACGATGCGAATTATATCGTGCCTGACTTCGGATAGTATTGTATTGTTTAATATCTATTTATTTATGTGTAACGTATCAAGTCTAAAGTTCAACGGTCATAAGAATTTGGAGACAATTTTTTTTAAATGTAATAGTTTCACAATGGGAGAATTAAAAAGAGATGTCATATTCTTTGTTTAAATCTATTGTAACATTCTTGGCCTTCAGGTTTTAGCGTGTGACTCTTATGCCTGAGTAGTCGTTGATTCGATACCTGGCTGGGCACAATGGACCCTATGCCTGTTTACGTATTTAACACTCGCTCGTACCGTAAAGGGAAACATCATCCTGACTTAACCAAAAGACGGCTTGTTTTAGGCACAGAAGGCTGGACACCTACTTGTCTATTAAAAAGACAAATTTTAGAACCAGATCTAAAAGTTGTAGCGCCAAGTGTTTTTTAGTGACAGATAGAAAGAGTAGATGAGTACTATAGATACTACTCACGCATTCATCGTAATAAAGAAAATTTAAAGTTATTTAGACCTGTCAATATTATCTTTCGTGATCATTTGTTTTTTCTAAAAGGCTAGAGGTGAACAGCATTATTTGCCTGACCACGATTTCTATTTTTTTTTGGTCTAAGGCATGCCAATTTCCTAATGATGATTTCCTTCACTGTACGAGTAAGTGATGAATGCGTTCGTAGAAAGTCCATTGATAGCTTGGGTTCCAACCTACTCAGGTATCAGAGTCGCACGCTGAAGCCACTAGGCCTACACTGTACACATACATATACATATTAACGTAATTATGACAATATTACAACAGGCGTAATAAATCCTGAAACTGTACATTATAATATAATTTATTACAAAAAGTATTTACACTTTTTTTAACCTGCATAGTAATAATACATTAAAATTGATGAATAGACAACCAAAATAAACTTAAAACCTTTAGTCCCTGTGGCAGTGTACCTTTAATACTGGCAGCAGCGAGGTATGCAATTTAAAGTCTACCTCAAATAGCTATCATACAACAAATATTAAAATGGATAACAAATTTTCTATTAAATACGTAGACGTTAGATTATACACTTTATTGTGATATCTTAATTCACATATACTACATACTAAAAGTAATTATTGCTATTATTTATTATATCGTTACGATATATTCTCTGTAATTCTCCGATTTTTATTATCACACAATTTGTCATAATATTATTATAATCACTTTATATTATTAAACATTCTTGGTTGGAGGGTTCTTGCAAAATAATTGGGAAATAGATATAAAAATTAGTGTAATTTATTTTCTAAAAATATATATGTAATACATAGACCAGGCAATACTAAGACACCTTATCTTTAAAAATTCTAATATACGAATAATTTATATTTTAAAATAGTATTTTCTGTAAATGCAAACGATGTTGCAGGTAATAGCTACTATAATTAGTTTTTACAATTTACTTTTAACCATAGTAGTAACGGACCAGAAGTTGTCCTATACACACGTTTTAAATAGAAAAAACCTTTATAAACCCATTCTCGAATACAAAAAAAAATATTTAAAATCGGTCCAGCCGTTGAATTACAGACACACAGAAGTTTTTAATATATAAGGATGTATCAAATCCATTTCCATGTATAAAGCTTCCATGTATATAATAATAAATTCAGAATTTAGTGGTGTCTAGAATTATTACCAATAATTTACCTGATACTTAAAGTATTATGAAACTTTCATGTCCAGCAGTTCACTTCAGGTGCTTAAGAGAACTTCCCAACAACAATTAATTATGAGATTTAAAGTTGATCCTTAAATCTTCTTTGTTTTATTTAAATTATTAATGCAAATATTTTTCATAGACAGAAGACAATCTTATTACCTTAAATTCATTGCACAAGTTCAGTTAGGAAAGTATACTGTATCGAATATAAAATTGAATAGAAAATGTTTCAGCATACGATTAGGAAGATCCGAAGTTGTTTTTTCTGCTTCTATCGTCTCGGTTCGATAACTTTGGTAATAATATCAATTAATTATTTTACTATGGTTAGCCGTTAATAGATATTGTTGCTTACTTTATTTTTATATAAGATATTGGCCTTCTACATTAATTAAATATGAAGTTACATTAAATTATTGCGTATATCGCCTTATAGAGCAATTAGGGCATGTACCAACTAGCACGGCTGGATATTAATTTTTTTAGAATATATTCAAAGTAATCAGTAAACATTTGATTCACGCACATTTAAGACCCTTATGGATTTTTTTTGTATTGATTACTCTTTCAATCAGTTTAATGACGCAATAAACCAAAGCCATTAACGCTCGTAAAACTGTTCGTCTGCATTCTGATCGTCTGAGGAAATGCCACTCAACCTACATGAACCTAATTAACAGGCTTCAATATCGCTAGTGTTATGTTAGCTTACCAACTGTGCATACACTATGCAAACCGATATTAAAAACTAATAAATAACTTAGAACTAGAGAACTAGAACTACTACTATCGAATACTTACATAGTATTCGGTTAGTACCTAGTACCTATAATTGCGATGACGAAGGCCGATGTTGTTTGCGATCCCAGAACCAGTCTGTTGCACAGATCCCGGTGACAAAGACGTTGCGCTTCCTGGGTTTAAGTACACAGGCGTTAATTAAATATTTAAGTAGACGCGCTGTAGGCTGTACCGGTGACGTCACAGCTTGTACTTACCCTGCTCATCATCAGCACCAAACTGTAGCAGCTCGTATCTTGACACATATTGTCAAGAATAAGCAAAGTTTCGGTTTGACCATATGAGTTTATCTATGTGTTACGATTATTAGTGTATAGTTTGGTCCAAAAATTAAGTTTTCATGAACATTCAAGATCCTTTGAAAGAATATAATAGTCCTGAACAGTATGCATTACTCCGCACACAAAAAGAAATAAATACTGATAGAAGAACCTCCTCATACCTCTCTCACTCTCTTCAGTCTGTAGCTCATGTCTGAGCGTCTTGGTCAGCAGGGAAGCTGACTATCTGTTTCCACTGGTTTCTGTCAAGCGCTGTCTCTTATTACAGTGTACAGTTTTGAGTACGATCGGTCCATGCACGGCCGCATGATATTATACGTTTGTGTTATCAACCACGATCAGTTTATCCAAGTTCCCATTGCGTAATATATAATATGACATAATTCACTGTTCGCATATCGTGGACAGGCGACAATACAGACTGTATTGTTGTGTCAATATTGATGTGTTGATGACTGCGAAGCGTTTTCTTAATTTTCGCCTAAAGCACCAAATCTCAAAGGCATCAATCCTTTGCTTTTCCTCATACCTAAACTGTACATAATCATTAAAAAAATATAACACTCAAATAAATATAAAACTTTGGTCCCTGAGGAAAAAGTAGCATTTCCTCGCTATACGTATTCGTTAAGAAAGGAAAGCAACAGCTCCGGGGTTTACATAACTCGACATTAAGCGTATAATGTAAAAAATTATGTCCTTTGTAGAAGTTGTGTATAATGTGTGTCTCGAGTAAACTTAAGTTATATGTTCATGTAACATTAAACAATAATTACTTTGTACGTACGAATTATGATTATAATTTTTTTCACAGTCTCTTTGTATGTAACTAAATGTGAACTCCTAGTTGAAATAACTAAACGCAAATTTAACACAGGGAGTAAAACCAGATCGCCGTGTAGCTAGAATTACTAGTAACACTGAAAGTATTTTGAAACTATTATGGCCCTTCCAAACAACAAGTTATTGGAAAATTATTCTAAATGCAGAGTATTAAATCTACTATGTTTCATTGTCCTCATTTAGCTTTTAACAGATCTATACAAAACTAATTTACTAAGTTATTTACCTATATCTTTAGGTAAGACCTGAAATAAATGAATGTATGCGCAAATATTGTAAGGTTAAGTATTAATTAATTAAAATTATATAATTAAAAAGTGTTTGTTAGAAAAATAAAGGCTTGTAGATGTACAGATAAAATAATAACCAAATTCGTTTTTAAAGAACTCTAAATTAATGCAAAGTGAAAACGATGGTAAGGCTTCATTATTACCTAGGTAACACTTAAAATGTTTAGAAAATGAAAAACGGCCTAATGCAGAAAGTTGCCAATACTTTTATTGTTTTTCGAAGTAATCTCCGTTCCTCTCTACACAACCCATTGCCCCATCCCATCCCATTGGGCCCATTCTTCCTTAGGGGTCTCTTCTATGTCATTTTCGTCTTCAGGGCTCCTTATGCGAATACCTCGAATGTTATCTTTAGTTCTTGGGAATTAATGAAAATCGCAGGGCGCCAGGTAAGGACTGTATGGGAGATGATTCATTATCTCGACACCTGCCATAGTCAAATATTCAACAGCCGAGTTTGCTGAAGCATTTTCGTGTGAAGTAGGATCCTGCACTGCTGTCGAATTTTTTCCAAGACAACGAAAATGTCGCGAAATGACCTTTCCGACCAAAGGATGAGGCAATGATCTTTTCTCCTTGACTTTTCCCTTTCTTTCCGCGCCCGTTAAGCTGATTGTCTTTTGCTTTCGGGTTCGTAGCAATATATCCAGCTTTAATCACCTGTGACGATGTCAAATGCAGCATTTGAGTCACTGCCGTTGAACTTATCTATCATTTGGCGACACCAGTCCATGCGAAGATGTTTCTGGTCGTCGGTTAAAGTATGGGGAATCCATCTGGTAGAAAGCTTCCTGACGCCTAAATGATCGTGTAATATTTTTTGAACTTGACTCATACCAATGCTTAGGCTTGCTCGTATCTGCTGATAGGTCAGTCTCTTATCTTCTTCTATCATGCGTCGCACTGCACTGATGTTATCTTCAGTAGTCGCTGTTAAAGGACGTCCCTCACGAGGAACATCATTGAGATTGCTACGTCCACGCATAAACTCGTTAAACCAATTGTAAATAGTGGCACGAGATGGGGCTTCATTAAGAAATGCTAATCGCAGCCTATTATAGCTATGTTGTTGTGTAAGCCCATAACGAAAGTCATAATAAATCATTGAGCAAAAATTAAACCGACAACGAATGCCTGTACATGTCTCCTGAAATAATATATTTCCACTATTGAATGTCCAAATTTTGATGAAATTTGGACATTCAACTTACCGTAATTTTATACCAAATACTCTTAAGTTTAAGTTTCTATTAATATTGTAACTAACACGATACTATGACAGCCTTCTGATAAATAATGGCTACCCATAATTATTTTTTATAGCCATTTATACAAATGTATCTAATGAAAATTCGAATAAGTTCATCACAGATTCAATAAAACGAAACCGCAGCAGTTTTTGGCTTGGACCTGGGCCTGGGATTTCTGTATCAGTTTCGTGGTTATTTTCAATAGGCAAGTAGATCAGCTTTTTGGGTCTTAAAGCATGCTGGTTTACTCACAATGTGCGCAGTCGGGGATCGAACCTACCACCTCAGGGATGAGAGTCACACCATTATATAATTGAGTTTCATATTTGGCTGGCCATAAATACTGACAATTGAAAATTAACAACTTAGTTTATATTAGTATAGATGTATACTATATAGTGCCAATACATACAATTTTAAGAGTACAGCTTCCACTACTTCAAAGAAATAGTAATTGAGTGTATTAGTTCTCAAAGTAATAGGACTTTTACAAAGGCAATGCCACAAACGATTTTCGAATCGGGATTATTAATAACGAGTTAATCGAAAAACGTCAAAAACGAACGGGCATTAATTTAACACACCATTAAGCAAACCGAACGATATTCCATTAGATATTGTTTTGGAGTAATTGCTTGATTACTACGAAAAATTAACTTCGATTTCGCTCAAGTTCAACTACGCTTTGGATAAAATATCATGCTTTGTTAGTGGTAGGAATCCTGAGTAAAGTCTAGGTGTATAATTCATCATAGACAGGCTACTTCTAATTATTATTTGCGTATATTATTAATTTGCGATAGTTGTTTTAAAATAAGTGTTGTTTGCCATAGTCATTTTGTATAATGATTTTAAAAGAGTACCGAGCGTTTTTTACGCTTTCTTTGTCTCTCGGCCTACACTCTGTCGTCTTTGTCGATGTCTACCGATTCAAATTTAATGACGTGGAATAAATGAAACCTGTATCTTATATGCACTAAAAATATCTCATTTTATTTATAATTGTACGTAATATTAATAATCCAGTGTCTGTCTTACCTAATCCAGCTAAAACCTTATTAAGGCTATATGTTTAAAACGTAGTCCAAACGATAAATTATAAAATAAATAAATGTTAGTAAATTTAAAAAAAAAAGGTAAATTTGCAGACCTTTTTAATTGTAAATGCTGATTTTACTCAAACGACATTAATAACACTTTCTCATCAATTAAATTAAAAAAATCAGCAGCGGATTCAGTTGAAAAGCTTAAAAAATATAAACCGTCAGTCGCACAAGTGAATGTAATTAATATAAGAGACATTTGCATCCATTAATTCAGTTTTTGTCCCGTCATATTTTATGTGGATCTTACTTGACGTTGCAAAAACCCCTCGGATCCGCTGGAAACCGATTGTATTCATCTTCATATGACGTGGCGACTTAAAATTATATTTGTACTGCTTTCATTCGCGTTATGCTCTTCTCTGTAAAAGAGGTCGATGTTTTAATTTTATATATTTCAGCTGTATAATTCTTGTCCATATATTTTAACTGCTGTGTGTTATGATCCATGATAATGCCTCTTTAAACTTTTCATAGTATGACAACGCCCAACGAGGAGACACCGCCAAAGAAATGCCTCTTAATAATATTATTATTTAAAATACATGGTTGCTCGAACAGATGGTATGGGATGGCCCTTAAAAGGGCCATCCCTGTGTTGTGTGTGACTAAATACTCCGCGGTCAATATTAAACTATACTAAACGGTTAATGTAATATGAAAATAAAATCGTGTAACAAAAGACTGGTGTTTCCAGGCTACATCCATCCATATAGGCGTCTAAGGGTGGGATAAAAGTTGCATACAATTTAAAATATCTGTTTAATTAGAAAATTTTACAATTTATGGTAACCATCGATCGGCGATAGTAAAGGAATAATAAATGAATACATCGCGCTTATGCATTTAAACTTCAAAGAACCCATAAATACATCAAAATACTTAAGATTACTCTTTATTCGAATAAAGAATCTATATAGAGCCACTTTAAAAAATAATATTTAATGCTAAACTAAAAACCTATCTTCAAGCATTTGCATTTGAGCTTAATTTAACAAATCTACTTTTCCAATGTTGACGAACAAATATCAAAGGCCAATTATTATATTTTTTATATGCTTTAGTATAAAGCGAATAAAGGTATTTCAATTTAAGAATAGACAGATTACTGGATAAACATAGGGGATTGGGGATGTCACGCAATGGTAAGATTGCCCTTGCCTCCTTACGACGTCAGGAAACCTGCATCATAAAGATTGACTGCGTGTGTGAGGAACTGATCACCTACTTACCTATTATTAACTCATGTTTAGAAAACTAATATCTGAGGCCAAATAACTAAGAAGGCGTCATTTGTGTTTGTGCTTCTAACTTCGAGGCTACGTCGAATTTGATGACCAAGAATTCCGATGTTGAGGCTCTTGCTTCCCTTTAAAAAGAGTTATCATAAATAAAACACGTAAGAATTGCAATAAACGCTACCGTACGCAATTACCTTTCAAATATCAGAGCTCGTAATCTCAAAGGTGTAATTAATTATTTTGAATGTTCCGTGTCTTTCTCGTTTTAATGGCACGAGATAGTCATTTAAAATTAATGGTCGGCCATCTTGTTTCTCATCAAAATGAGCCGTTAAATAATCGCGAGGGTTATTGTAGCTAATTTACAATAAGATCCATTTAAATTATATTGTACTGCTACAAAGTGTGTTTATTGTACTACTACATACATTGTTATTACTGTGAAAATTAATTTTCAGTTGATTAAATAGTGTATTAGGATAAGTTTGTTGAATCAGCGTGGCCTAGTAGCAATCGAAGAAAAACAAAGTCGATAATACCTGAAAATTCTTAGTCAAATAGGTTTTCCAATAATTTAAGATTTGCGCCCACTAGAAACTAAATGGAATAATATTTTGTTTATAATAATAGAATTCTTGGAATAATACAATTAGAACGTGCCTACTGTAAACTTATTAGCAAATTGTTTTTCCAAATTTGTACAGAATTAATATTCCATTCTTTTGTATAAGCTTAATTTATATAATTTCGTTCGTTTGTTTAATAGAAAAATAGTATCGTTATGGTACTGCGATAATCGTGAATGTGAAAAAAATCTGATGGTATTTTATTTACTATAATCGTCTGGAAATAAATTCGAGTCGCTTTAAGTTTTACTTTCTTCTAATTTGTACGTATTTTCCCAATACAAATTCTAATGTATATAGCATTTTGATATATTTCATCAAAGTAAAATAATCTATGAATAAAGTATACACTATAGGATAAAATTAGTCACAACAAATTGAACATTTCCTGCATAATTAAGATCCCTTATGAGAATTCCCCTCCAATTTTCACGTCTAAACTATTACTTGTTTAAGGATATAGCAAAAAGATACAAAGAAGGTTAATTAAAGAAGGTTTTGTTAGCCACAATTTTTTTCTAATAAATATTTAAATATGAAAATGTATGTTTTTCACAGCATTTATTTGCATATTAATATATTATTTTAGCTTACAAAAGAATAATACCTTTGTACACATAGGGTTCATGAATTTAGAATAAATCCATTTAGATTTTAATTAAACAGCTCCTTGGTCCTCAAAGCAACGCCGAGGCGTCTCTTAATTTATCCTTGTATAATATATTTAGAAACTGAATTATTTTGCAAGGAGTTTTTGCTTTATTCTAAGCTGATTTCTGGGACTTTTATTTGGGATTTTAATATATACAGTTTTACTAGCAACATCTACATATTAATTTACATATCTTAATTACTTTACGCGTGTATCGCAATTAAAAGTGATCTAATTTCACATTTATTTATTTAATTTGAATCTACAGTAACATTAAGATCACGAAATATGCTATAAAGCAAGTCACACAACTGCATAATTATATTATAATCCGGTAAATTGTCAGTAAATATTGAAAATCTAGCCGACAATACAAAATATGCTTATCTTTTAGAATGCTAATTATCTACATAAGATCTGTTCACAATTAGCACGAAAGGAAGGTTGCATTTCAAAGCCACTTGAGAGCTATTAAGGCAAGTGCTGGCAAGAGGTTATTAGGTACAGGGTGGTGGAACTCCAATCAGATTTCGATACTCTTCCCTACTTATTCGAGCTATATCTCTGATACGTTCTTTGTAGTGTTGATAATATTTATATTTTTAGTAGTAAAATCCTAGTAATGGACAATAAGTATATTAAATACTGCAATATTATAGTGACTGTTATTAACTATAATAGTTACCATTCTTTTGCTTAATTAACTATAATGAGTTGCGTGGTCGTTTATTTTAACAAAATAGTAGAAGGAACATTATCGTACTTTTTTATTATAAAGTAGAGGAAATGAACTATCGGGACGCCCAATGGGCAGTCATCGCAGCCCATGGACACCTATTTTAGTTCTTTGAGGAGTATGACCTTTTTTTAATTATTGGTAATACGTATATATTCACTATCGTATCGTACAAAGGCATTAAACTTTGTGATAAAACATATTTTGTATTGAAACAAATAACATGCCATGAACAAATTTCTAATTATAGATTAAAAGGTATTTATTTCTTGGACCATCCAGATTGTCGTTGCTTAGCGCTATTGATTATGGATTTAGATGTTATATATATAAATTATATATTATTAGGTATTAGGTTAGAAATTATCTCTGTTTATTCAATCTTTATTTTTCTAATATTCTATTCCTTAAGTCCATAGTTTAAAGTGTTTGAATATGAAATGTAGCTCTTCAAATCAAAGAAGGCCGTGACCACAAATTTCTAATTTTGTTTATAGAAGTATATTATGTTAGTATTTCGCGGCCAGGTACTGTCAGACTTTAGATATAAGACATGCTTTCCTACGATGTTTGGCTAACTACTAAAATAGTAAAAATAAATTGACACCACTATGTATCTCTTGTACGAAAGTCTAAGGTCCCCTTGTACATTTGAACTACGCTAGGAGGTATAAAATATTGATCAACGACTTAAAAATATATTAATACCGACGAAACTTTATTCTTTATTTGATGGTTGACAACTAATTAGTATCGCAATAAATGAAAATCAAAATATCATGTAATTTAAAGTACACTTATAAAAATTTATTCTAAATCGCCAAGGTTTTCTTTTCAGCGAGAAAATTCTGACAACTTAAGAAATACATTAGCACGGGAAACATTTTATTCCGGAAACGTACTCACAAGCCCTCTTGCATTAAGTGTATCCATGGTATCACTTAACATCAGGCAAGCCTCCTGCCCGTAGAAAGAAGAATTTATATTATACGTATATATTTTTCTTGATAATAACATATTTCATGTCAATACACGCCATCCACACTTATTAGTATACGAAGGAAACGATCAGAGCTCGGTTAATATAATAACATTCGATATTCCAGACAGTGCTGGTATTGAACCCTTGTCACTTGTACTATCAATATTCCGAGAGAGTTCCACCGCAAATATTAACTTCTTACCTGCCTAATATAAGGTATAGGCAGGTGTTATCAACATTTATTGGTTCATATTGTTTTAGATATAAGATACAAACAAATGTAGTGGCTAATATCAAGGCAAACGCCCCTGTCAATACATAACAAATTGTTTCTATATAAACCAGGCAATGCACCGTGGTATATTAAAAAGAATCTTGTATGGATACAGTGGATACAATCCTAGGGAGAACATTACGGCTATATTCCTTTCAAAATATAAAGAAGGCTTTTTGTAAAGCCGTTTTTGTGTATTAATGGCATATATATTTTGTATCCTAACTGAATATTTCTTTTAAAAAATATATAATTTAGTTAACTAAGATTTTCCATATGAGCGTGAGACATGAACGCATAAAAATAATCCTAATAGAGAATTTTTGAACTTTTATTTATAAGTTAGTAATTTTAAAATTACTCAATATAGCTAACTGATTACATTATTCAAACCCTTTGAACCAAAGGTTTGCAACATGTAATTTGTTTAGAGTAAAGAATTGAGGTTACATAAAAGCGTTAGAAGCTTCACTACGCCTTTGTGCCTATCGATTTACTACAATATACGCGAAGACTCTTGGTACTAAAATGTAATGTACTTTATAAGAAGGGTTTTATAAGTCACTTATAGTTTTACGATCTTATTATTATTCTTACACTTGAAGTCTTAAGCCTTTTTAAAACTATATACTATAATGCAATATCAACTTACAAGAATCGATCATGAAAATTACTATACAATAATAACAACGGATTTAAAAATGAGATATGGTTTCTATGCACCACTTTAATAATCCCTAAAGATTGACACCAATCTCTTAAACTACTTGTCGAAATCAATTTCAATTATTTTCATATTATTGAAATATCTACTCTACTCTAATACAGCATGAAACACGTAATTCCTTACAAGAAAGAATAGCTAACAAAAACTGTGCTCCTGTGCACACTTGACTCAGGAGACTTGTGGACAACCTGTCTTATGAGCCAGTCCTGATATTATTATCTCGTTCAAGCAACACACGCTCGATAACTGGAACTATATACAAGTATATGTCATTTTAACTTTATGAGACAAATGTTACGTCATTATGTGCTAACATTCTTTATTTAAAACTAGTTGCTCCCGCGAACCTCGTACCTTTTAAGTACGTACATTTACAGAGACTGTTTACTTTTCCGGAATAAAAACCTAAGTACTAAATGAAACTATATCTTTTACTCTATAGAAACGGATTCAAGAATTAAATAAAAAAATCCCGAATTCGTCCAGCCATGTTCGAGTTTTGAGCTTATCATATTTTGCGATTCATTATTTTATTGACGTGACAACGTTTTATAATTCGATGGAGCCGGCAGCACGAAAAAACATGACTCATGCGGCGTTACCTCGCTCTGAGACGTTCCATTTAAGCGCGGAACGTGCGACAAAGAAGCACTATCAGCCTGCGTTCGACATCTGTCTCTTTCCTATTTGGGTGAGCGATGAAAAAATTGACATAATTGTATTTATGCGTACAAATAAATGTAACATGATCAATTCAATTGTAATTTCCATTTACCTACTTCTCTATATCCATACAAAATATCTATCAAAATAACATCAACGTTTTCACGTTCAACTATCGTCAGTAAACCGACTATACAGACAACCGATTTTTTATTTAAAATATTCTTATAAAATATTGCTTGCAAGTCAACGTACCTGTGAGTACAGGAAATGTTGAGATTCATCGTCGAAACTCAGCTCTCCAGTATATCAAAAACTTTATATTAACTACGTTATAAATAATAAAGCTTTATTCATTCCAATCTAATTTCTTTCATGACATTTGTTTGCAATGTTAGTGTGTTAGTATTAGTAATTAAAATTCTACCTTTAATTTTAAGTCTCGCGACACGCCTTCTTACTGAAGGACCTAGTTACGTTCCTGGTCCATCTCTCATCCGATAGCCTGAAAAAGTTTGTTTACCAGGAAGTTAACAAATGTTATAGTTAGTGCTAACTTTCGACCCTAAATCATACTCTTAGCGTATTGTCGCGGGGAGTTTCAAATATGTAAATTTTTTATTATTAAAACTATAAATCTCTTAAATCGAAGAAGACTAATTACAAAATATAGCGTACTAATTAAGAGATCTAAGCAAACATACGCTGGAAAAATACTGTTTTAATGTAACTATACAAATTCTGTTACTTGCACAAAATTATGCTCCAATGGCCTTCAAAATATGATGACTTTCACAAAGCTTTTTAATACCTACACCACTTTACATTCATATTGTACATCAATTAAATAATTAATGCTCTATCGCGCTGTGCCCAAAGATAATGCACTCAAAGACAAGTAAATGAACCGAACCGCATTGCTTTCAAGACAAATGATATTAACACTCAAATGCACTAACAGTAACGCATGTGCACTGGATATAGAAACGTATCATAAACGTGTCATAGATTAATTATATGTGAGCGTAGTTCTAGGAACGTGAATATTATGAATTGTTTCTGGAATTTTATAACACACAAAACTTAAATGTTGCAGAAAGAAACGCAATTGTCTAAAACTCGTTGACTATTTGTCTACGACTTACGCTTTGTCATTCTCGTTCCCGCCAAAGCGAAATCCACAGACTATGTTTAAATAAAAACTATCAAAGAAGTTTTCACTGGAAATCTATATTACTATAAAAAGGAAAAATGTATTTTTGTGTTTATATTAAATAAATACAACAAATACAAAATACAACCTATACCGATATCAATAATTCAACTATTAAAATTACAAAATGCTATACATAATATTTTGTAATTTTAATAGGCGTACAGATTATTCATATTAAATTTAAATATTACAATTAGGATTAAAGACTGTTAACGTAAGACAATAATGAGAGTATTTTCACGACCAAACTAGTTAGTCGAATTTATAGCATCTAAGCGGTCGTAGGCTATAAAAATACCACTATCATTATTCACCCTATAGTAAGAGATAATGGACTATGTAAGCATTTTAGTCCCGTATACAAAGAAGGGTTTTTGCAATATGTTTCGTTTCGGGCACCTGCGCAGGGACGTCACGGTTAACCGTTTTTCTTGTCATTCATCGTTCAAGGGTTTTCAGGTAAATATTTCTTACAAACCTTAGCTTTTAATTATGTTCTTTGGTTCATGACCAACTCATATTTATATACACGTGCATTTATTCGGTTTATATAACTCGACGTTTATAAAAAAGAGTACGTACACATGTCAGAAGTGAAACTCCTTTGTGAATTAATTACGTGGGTAACACTGAATGTTTAGAACGGGCCAGTTAGAAACATTGCTAATGAAAACTTTTTTTAAATTTAAATTTTAGAACTCTTTGGTAATCTAATGTTGTATATTGTATTCATTTGTCATTTGTTTTTGTGAGTTGGCAGCAAATGTAAAACTCTTGTTACACGTGAAAATGAACCTAACGCGAGAAAATTTTCGGTCAATGATTTATTATGACTTTCGTTGTGTGCTTCCTCAACAACAAAGCTATGATAGGCTGTGATTAGCATTTCTTAATGAAGCCCCATCTCATGGCACTATGTACAATTGGTTTAACGAGTTGAACTTGGACGTAGCTATCTCAATAATTGTCCTGTAACGGCGACTCCTGAAGATAACAACAGTGCTGTGCGACGTATTATAGAGGCAGATAAGAGAGTGATCTTTCAGAAGATACGGGAAGCCTAGGCATTGGTATGAGTCAAGTTCAAAAAATATTACACGAATTTTAAGGCGTCAGGAAGCTTCACTACTCTTGCTCCATGGCTATTTTCTTCATGCTACGTTCGCCCTTTCTCACTCTCTCTCTCAATCGGTCTCAATCGCGCTCTCCGTTTTCTTCGACAAAAACGCTGCACATCTTCGTGACGCTAATATTATAATTATCGCGTTTCATTCGTAAAAAAATAACCCTCATGCGCCTAAAGAAGTTTCATTTCAAAAACAAAACATAAACAAAATCTTTACTTTAAGTGTAGTATGTTATCAATTCTTTGTATAATTTCTATCCACGATGAAAGGCTAGTGACCTCTTACCTTAGGGCTTCAGTCTTATTCTCTCTCGGTATATTAGGTACCAGCCTCAAGATGGTTAATACCAGCAGCATGTCAACCTGTAAAACGCAGTATTGTGAAGACACAAATAAATTTCATTATTATTATTGAATTTGAGGGGTTATGCATTCGAATTGCGACAGTGTACTTATGGACTTTATATCTAACTGCGTATTTAACACTCGCTTCGCACTCGGAAAAATCTTGTTAAAAGCGTGCCTTTTAATTCAACGACGATTAATTAAGTACACGAAAGAGTAAAGACCTGAAAATTAAAGGCGATAAAGATGAATATTTAGAATAATAAGCTACCTGGGCAATTTTTTTCAACTTACTTTCTACGTAGCGTCATTGGTTACACATTTATTGATTGGGTATAGTCCTGCAGGTGACGACAAATTTATTCAAATTGAGAACTTATTGTGAAACAATAGTTCGGGCTGTCCATAATAATAATTTCGCCTTAAAAATGTGTACGTAGTATGGTATTTGTTACCATGGATATCATTTTTTATACGAAAATCTATATATATATATAAATGAATCCCTATTTACCTTGGTCACGGCATCACGCGTGAACGGCTGGACCGATTTTGCTTATTATTTTTTTGTTGTGTTTGTTATTGTCAGGCGAAGGTTCTTTTAAAGATTAAGGAAATTGCGCAAAAAATTAGAAAATTTAAGAATACTTAACCACCATATTAAGTAATCATGACTTTTGTTACGATAGCAAATATTGTTTTTTCAGTTCATAGCGCTTTTACAGTTCAAACATTTTTCATGTAACCTACGCCTAACCCTACCTACCTAACGCCATAGCGTTTGACATAAAATTGACAGAATGCGTGGTGCAAATATCGTCAATGAAGATGTAAGAAAAATGAATATCGTTTAAAACAAATTCTTAGATCAGAGTTAATGTATTGATAAAATACATAAAAAATAATTACAGTCGCTAATTGTTTGTGGTATTAATCATGAAAATCCACGTTTTTAACATGGCCAGTTATATGTCGCCCGTTTTCGTGTCGGAATACCAAAAAAAATATTTATCTACGCGCCAACAAAACAAACAAAGAATGTTGTTTATCATAAAGAATAACAAACACCTTGTTTCTGAAATATGATTTAGTTATTATACCAATTCAAAATTAATATTTATAGTTAAGTCAGGGCAACGTCTGTCGGGTCCACTAGTAGTATCATAGTAGAAAAAAGTACGTTTACTTTTATAAACATTTTGTAACCTTAATTGAACTACAAGATGAAGAATTCTTGAGTACAAAACAAAATGTATCGAGATGCAATCCAATTACCTGGGATAGCAATAAGATTTTCTTTTCGAAAGTAGTTTCAATTAAGGCTAATATAAGAATTCAAAATAAACGAGTTTAATATATAAGTTTAAATAATAGTATTGTCTTTTATTAACCTAGCTTTTACACATTTAAATGCAACACTTTTTTACCGGATTGAAGCTAGTATTGTCTTTTGTTAACATAGCTTTTACACATTGAAAGAAAAGACTTTGTTACCGGATTGAAGCTATGTATTATTATAAACTTATAATTATTTCACATAATTTTAATTTTTCCCGACATTTCGCGTGCTTTACAGCGTGCGTGGTTACGGTTACTGAAGACAAAAGGTATTGAATGTCACAAATGTAGAGAATCACAGCTGTAGAGAAAGTTGTATTATCTGTATTTATTTCCCCCCTTTTTATTACAAATTTAAAATTATGTAAAATCATTATAAGTTTATAATAATACATAGCTTTAATCCAGTAAAAAAGTTTAAATAATAATATTTATTTATACGACGTTCCAAGGAGTCCAGTGGCACTAGAACCTGGTACCTTGGCTTCTTAGTTCCACATTTCATTCATTGATAATTTATCGGCAAATATGTTCGATGTGCCTGACACACGACCACGTTCGTAACGTAGAGACAACATATTATCATTGTTATATATTTCAAATTCTCATACAATATGCTACATGAACATGTAAAACTTTTAGTTCCGCATTATGACAACTTGGAGTCAAACCACAAATGGCTACACCAAAATTGAATAATTTTGTCAAACGTATTTTAACATTTGGTGTTACCACACGGATGTAATTCAAATTATAATTGAACTGTTATTTCATATTTGTGGTCACATACGTAGTTAACGAATATAATATTTGTTATCGCATCTAGTCTATGAAATGTGGTAAATTGCTATAATACTGTATTTTGAAAGCGTATAAATTATGCGTTGTTTACAGCCAATTAATTTAGTTTCAACTGTACGGTTAGTATGATGAAATGTAAATATAGGTTTTTACCGTATGCCGTAATGAAAAACTTTAGTCATGTATTTCACGAAGTAAAATACTACTTAATAATATACATATTAAATATATTCCTATCTATATTAATGTTTGACATATTTGATAATGCTCAAAACAAGATGTAACAATTTACTTAATAGGTGATTGGTGTTAAGGAATTCGGACCATAGACTACAGCAAAAAAAATGTCATATTGCCGAATATATCACATTCATAGAAATTTCAAAAATTCAATGAATTAATTTTAAAATTAAATGTTATGAATTGTTGGAACACACGTTGTGTTAAAAATAAAAAATAAACCACAAACAATAGAGTGGAATCCAATACAACGAATACTATAGACATTGATTATAAACATGAAAATAATTGTAGTGATTGGCCCTGTATGAAAATAGTAATGATTTTCCACGTCAGTGTCCATTCCACTGCGAATATTGTTCGATTCAATTACTTTTCCAATTTGCGCCAGCGAGGGGATTTCATGGATTTTTTCACGATCACTGTTCAATGGACGACTTTTATTACTTTTTTCAAAGTCAAAACTCGCGCTTTGGCGATTGGCGGTTTGCTTAATCCCCAGACAGACTGCCCTGTGAGTTTATTGCTTATGCTGAATAGCTGAAACACTGACGTAAAACAAAAGACGAACAGAGGGCGCTGATTGTTATTGGTCAAGAAACTAAAACACAAACAGACTTCTGTATGTGTTTCGTGTTTATTTATTTTTCTTAATAGACATATGCCTCAGTTTTTTGCCAAAGCATGCCTGGCACCTTCTCGATTGGTATACAGCATATAGGATTGAACCTACGCCCTCAGGATGTGTTTAGTATACATATTGGTTGTGTTTCAGTAGCACGCTGCTGAAACTCATATGCATAAATCCGGTTTTTTATCCTGATCAGAATACAATTTTAGTTATCACTTAGTTTTGGAGTCATTATGTAAACTGGAAGTTAGAAGATATTTTCTCCATCGATATAGTAACTCTAATAAATTTTGTCAACAATTTATAAAGATTGCCTTTAATAAAAACTATAGTATATGGTTTAGAATGCATGGAATGTTTAAACGGATTGAATATTGATAGGAATTCTCTAACGTCCAATCTCAATAACAATCAACCTTCGTTTTTGAACTGTGGATAGAATTTTAAAGTTTTATCTTACATTTATACGAGTGGCGGTTTGAGTTCAAGGTAAGTTTGGGTTCTCAAGATTAATAATATGAACCATTACTAGCATAGGCAGTTTTGTGATTATTACTTATAAATAGTCAGAATCCGTGGCTCACAACAGAATAATAGGATAGGACAAGCTAATGAGATGGCTGACCATTGGCATTATTCAATATTCAGGTGTGTTCAGGGATATATACATACATATATTATATCATTCAATGGCTGTAATTTGCAAGGCCTTGCAAAAAAATTTATATATAAATGTTATAAAATGCTGTTTAAATTTTTTTTGCTAAATAAATCAACGTAAAAAATTACTCTAATTGCTAAGGTCAATTAACACCTATTATTGCCACGCATGTGTATCGCGTCTCAAATATATGCAAACTTTTTCGAGCATGGCCTCTTTCGTTACCACGGAGGTTATCTGTGGCGATAGCACTGGCTGGCACGCCGCATTTGAACCCCCGTGATTCGCTTTCTGTCAGTGATGGCAACCAGAACGGTCGGCGATAAAGCGAAATGGCGCAGGAGAAAATTATCAAAGATTCCTGACGATGACAATGACTGCGCCAGTTTGGCTTGGCTCCTTAATTTTCGCCTGGACGCGCTTGTAAATGTGACGGTGCCTGAAGATGAGGTGCGCGTTGAGGAACCTCTGACTGTGAAGAAACCACCGTACACATATCCCGAACTAATCGAGCGAGCTTTGAGAGAAAGAGGGGAGCTTACAGTCTCGGGAATTTATCAATGGATTTCGTGAGTGTTTATTATTTATACTTTAGCGAGATAGTTTAATAGTTTTAGTATAATTTGATTCTAATGTAATTCTTAGTATAATTATAATAATTTATTGTGCAATTTTGTAATTAAACCGGTGTTTTCATGTGTATATTACCTTCTGCGCATACTGGCATGGCCATATAGATATATCACGTTGGCTTTAAAAAAGCTATATCTTACACATATAATATTTAAATTTATTTAATTAATCAACAATGGTATATGGTTAAAATGTGATAAAATTGTCTTAGAGAAACCTACTACCAGAGCAACGTAAAATTTTGAATATTTCATGATTTTTTTACAAAACCTTGTTATCCCCCAATTGATCATGGAGAAGACACATTTATGCATCTATATTGTACATGATTTTTATTTTTATCAAATATAGATATTGCATTCTGATTGGGCCTTAGTTATCATAGTTTCCTCGGGACATTTTCGATCATCTTTATAAGCAAGTATTCATTGCGCTTACTAAAATTATGTAGACGCACAGCTTGAGATCAAATGAATGATTAAGAAGCGAATACTAGAAATAAAAATTTAAATGAAGATTTATGGTATAATGATATCTGATATACAGACAAATATAGAACCCTGTATTTCAGCTGAAAATCGTTATTTTCAAGCATTCGTGTATAACACAATGATAACACGATTACATTGCAGGTTTCCAGTTCTTTTGTAGGCTTTTTATTACATTTTACATTTTCATTGTGAGGGGTGACGGCTTGCGATCTCTTTGTCAAAATATATTTTTCATTTTGACACCATTATGAATAATTGATGGGTTCTTAACCTCATTTATTAGGTTTTGAGTAGGTCAGTTCTTGTTAAACTGACAAATGGAACTAATTTACTAAATTGTAACTCTGGCTGAGTTTTGAGAGAGTGGCTAGTTTTGTTTTATGTAATACGAGGTTTGGTTTTAATGTTATTTAGTTCGAAATTGTTGTATGAGAATTAAATTAATTTTAATTAGGAATAAAATACTTTTAAATATACGACTTTGTCTTTACATAATATACTACGTAATTGATTTAATGAAAAAAAAACAGATTAAAGATGTAAATTAATTGTGAAGTTATTTTATTGCAAACGATGTCTATAATACCATTTTGTTATTCTTTAGTTTTATCTAAAAAAAATTACATTACTATACTGCCTATTAAATTACCCTATATTCAAAGAATAGAAACTCGTTTGAATTTTTAACACGATCTTTCTTACTTGTATCTTAACATTATAAATTATGTTATTGCATTCTGATTTATACCATGGGAAAGATTATTATTTCTTTCGTTGACATAGTAATCGATGTAGATAAGGACTAGTTCAAACATTGATAATAAATTAATATAATATTCAATATCCATACAAATCCGCTTAGCTCACTTTATCACAACTGATTACGAATCGGTAATCTTGTTGTTAAATTCGATTAGAGAATTAACTATATTGTTTAACGTTGACTAACCGTTCCTGATAATCATAATGTTTATAATGTAATGGTTTTCCAGTTTTATGCGAAAAATATTTACAAACACAATTTTATCTATACAAGGAAATATTAGTTATACCTATTAGGTCAATTTTAATACTTCTTTCATTGTTGGAATTCTACCTTTTCCCTAAGTAACATAGGCTAGTAGTTTTTATTATATACTATTATATTATATTATATTATATACTATTTCCAAAATCATTTATAAAATAAGTAATGCAAAGCCGGAACTAACCACTTGTTAGATAAAAAGTATGTTGTCGTCTTTGCTCGTCTCACCTTATCTAGAATTGATTTGCTAAAACAATTAATACTAAAAATGTTAAGTTATAAAAAGTCTACATGTATCAATATCAGTTATACTGATCCCGTAACCATTTAAACAGCTGTTAATCGTACAGGTGGGATCAACCCTCAATTGTTACGGTTAATAGACAAATCACCCCTTGCCCCATTGAGCAAAATCGATCGTGCCGTACCCGTCACAGCGTGGGACCGTCTTGCGGTTTGACACTGATCGCGGGGGTGGGTAGTTCTTGACATGAGGGGATCTCTGCGTTTACAATTTTAAGAAAATAATGAATTGTTGGTATAAGAGATTATTAACGAATACTAGGTTTTAAATAATATAGGATTTTAGAAGGAGTCTTGGTAGCCGGAATTAAATTGTTAGTTAATTTAATTGTTGTTAGAAAAAAAATGTTAGTTTAGTTTGTTTTTTTTGTTTCCTGCTTAGTTTTGTCTTAATAACTGTGTATTACATGTATTTTTGCACTTCTTGAATACATTTTTCTTTATTCACAGTGGTTGCCTGGAAGAGATCGCTCGAAAGCGATAAGGCCGCCAGTTGCCGTCCTTTTGATTTGATTATGTTCAATTTTTTTTAATATTGTAATGTAACGAAGTGTTAATAAATAAATAAACAAATTCCTTGAAAGAATAACATCATATTCAGTTAAATGAGTTATTATAACTCATACATATAACAAGAGCACAAAATTATAAATATAACCACCCTCAACCATGTTTCTCCCCATACTGTCCTGTTATGCTTTTTTACGTACAAAAAAAAGAAAATTAAGCGTAATTAAGAAATTTTTGAATTTCCAGTGACCACTTTCCTTTTTACAAAGCGAATGATGAGCGTTGGAAAAACTCGGTACGGCACAACCTGTCCATCAACCCTCACTTCCGCAAGGGGGCGCGGGCTTCACAAGGCGCTGGTCATCTTTGGTCATTAGCCGCCAATGCAATAGACCTGCTGCCACAGAGGAGAGAACAAGAGAAGACTGAGCGATTGGAAGCTCATATAATTGAGTGCCCCAAGGTAATTTTACAAAAAAATTTTTTTTAGACTTTGAGTGCAGCAACAAAAGTTAAATAGTGTTTTTGAGGACCAGACTAACTATTAGACTCGATCTTGCAAAATAATTTTTTTATTCACATTAAGGCGTTTATTTTAATGAGCTTTTAACTTATAAAAGAAAGTACTAATTACAGTTTAAGATATTTTTGTTACTAGAACTTATCTTTACAAAATATTTTCTAGATAATTTAAAGTTAATTGCGTTTATACAGAAGTTTTGTTTAAATATTTTTATACTTATAAAATATCGATAGAGTAATAAACAATTCAACAAATGTCGAGTATCCCACGCTCTATTGTGAGATTGTTTATTTGCTTTTTACTAAACATACATAAAACATATTTTTCAGGTGATCGTACTAGACGAGGCCGCTATTGCCGCGGCGAGTATTATACCTGATCAAGATATATTTAATGGAGGGGCAAGTAAGTTACTGCGTTTATTATTTGTTATTCAATTAAATTTAAAAACTGGAACACATACTCGTTCATAAAAACTAGGACCTTGTACTAAGAGCGGTCTCGCGTGTTAAAGGAAATGCCTCTTCACAAGCCTCTTATATGTTGGGTTGCACAGAAAAAGGTCCTTTTTGAATATGGAGTAAAATTTTGTGTATTGTAAACTAAATTCTTGGTATGTTAAATGTGTCTATGTGTGTGTCAATTAAATAGAATAGATCTTAACTCACAAAATAATTTCCCTAAGTGGTACGCTTGGAATTATTAATCAAATATATAATAGGTATATTTCCAATTTTCAGTGTTCCTTAACCCCGTGTCTGCAGAGCAAGTGGTACGCGAGTGCGGACTCATCACTGGCCTTTAATTTTTTCATACAATTTTAGAGCTTAGAGTTACAAATGTTGTCCAATCCTTTTATTTCTTTTAAATTGGTAGGCTAAATCCTGGTAAAAAAAGGTAACTGGGGTGCAAAAACCAACAAAACTGTTAAAAAGCTGTTAAAGTGGACACTTGTAATTAGAAATGGGCGATTATTGCAAAACAAAAAGAGATCGAATGTTCTATTGCGCATTTATCAATTGGTAGGTCACCGTTATTATTAGAAAAACAATTGCCAGTCGTGGCCGTCGCCTACACATTCCCGTCCCACGTTTTGTATTATCTTATTTATTAAAATGATTTATGTTACTCGCTTGACTCGTCTAATTATGTTTATGCTATAATTAATGTAATAAGGTTGATTTATTTAACTATAAAAAACTGAAGAAGGTTTACGATTTGACGTGTTTTTAAAGGAAAATATGAATAGTTTATCGGCACGATTAAATTAGGAACGGGTCAGACACTATCGCCCTCTAAATGACAATAGTAAATTGTTATCAATGAAACTGGCCAATGGAGTTTTATTAGATTTAGCAAAGCTTATCGTATCAAGAAAGATTTTTTGCCTTACAGACGCATTGACTTGTGTGGGTCTTCAAAATGAACGTATAGTTAATGGTACATGTAATTTTCGCTGTCTAGTCTTACCTTTGTCTAGATCAAGTAAAAGCTTGTTAGGAAACTTTGTTGAAATTAACTTGGCGTGTCGACTTTAGCAAAGCTGATCTCACAACTCGTACCATAAATGCAAATAGTCTATTATTTAACTTTGAAATTATTTGTAATTCTAATAATTTTAATTGTATTATCGTGGAATGCCCTACAGCAAAATGTAAATAATGTTTTCGTTTGAAATTGCCTTGAGTTTAATTCGTAAAAAAGATCTCATGTAAAATTAATATGTTTTAATGTAATGTTACTTTGTAATACATTTTACTATAAATACTTTGTTTTATTGACTAAAAAGGTAAAACTTTGATACATAACATTTCAATAGTGAAAGATTCCTTAAACCAGTAATTCTCTAAGAAAAGTAGTCGGGTAAAGAGCTACCAAAAACATTGTGTATAAGTTTATATTCCAAGTCATTTACAAAAATATTTCAAGTATCTCACAGATAAAAATAAACATATGATTTTTATTAAACGACCTAACAATCTCGAAACGATTGAGAGAAAAACTTGTAATTTTTATAAATATCGAAACGAGTAAAAAATGCTCAAATCAATTTTGAACGGACGATACATTACTACATCTTATCATTACGAATTTAAAAAAAAGATGTTGATGTTTAAGGCTCATGAAACATAAATAATGAAACGCGATATCTATTATTGGTTTGATTTCAATTTCAATTTATAATTTATATTTATAAATATATTGAGTTTAAATGTAAAAAATTGCCAATGAGATTCAGAAATTTCTGCTATGTTTATCACAGAGCTGTTCTACTGGTTCCCAAGCAAATATGCTTATGTATAGTTCAAGATGTAGGTCTTACAACCACACTACTAAGATTCCACAGCAATTCGTCATCCGACCGCAAGCTTAACCCTATTATGAATTCTGCTTACAGCGTTTCTTATAACATTTATAACAGAAATTTCTCATTGAAACATTGTATCGAGGAATTCTTTTAAAATTCTTATTTTTTAGCTTAAGCTTAGGCTACCTTATATTTACTAATAGCGATTTTTCCATTGGGTGTTTGTCTCGTTAATCTAAGTTTTTGGCATCAGTGCTACGAATACTGAACTATTTTGGTATTAGGTTTCGTAAGATGACGCTAAATTACCTAATCTAAGTAGATCAGGTAATTTAGCGTCATCAAAGCAAATTTTTGTTAGAGAGTTCCAATGCCAGCCGAATAACTTATTAAGTTAATTCTAACCGTTGATGGTACTTTATGAGGCTAAATATAAAAGCATTGTCTCATTCAGAATAAATTTAGTTTTATTTATCAATAATATAGTGCGGCTTTAAATATCAAGAAACACGAAGCACCTGCACAAATAAAAATTACGTCATTCAACAGGAGGCTTTATAGCTAATAAAGTTTCTCTTACAGGGCAAATTGAATGACGTAAAAACTTAAGAAAGCACAGGCCAGCTGAAGAACTACCAAAACGATAAATAGAATATATTAAGAAAACGTTGTCTCTGTAAATATTTATAAAAACTTATTCATAAAAACTAAATCAGTATTCTTTCGCCTCTGTCAAATTGGTTATATATTGTGTTAAAAGATACAGGTTATTACTTTAGTTTAAAGATCACGTTGAATCAGATCATGCTCTCTAGCTAAATCCTAGACCCTCAGATCTGTTTTCTTTTCTCAATAGGAACGTGGCTGATCAGTTTTCTGTGCCTGATACACGGTGATTTTTTAAGTTTAAGGCATATGATGAGGTTATTTAACCCTGTACGTGCAAAAATGAAATGCGCACATAGAAAGAAGAGGCCATTGGTGCACAGCCGTGATTCAAACGTACGAACACAGGGTTGAATGCCGTACGCAGAAGCCACCAAGCTAACACTGCTCTGGCTGCCAGTGTCTACCTTCTAAAGTAAAATTTATTTTGAATATTGGAAAGCAATTTATAATTTGCTTAATAAAATACTAATTAGGGTAAACAGTTCAGAAAAATGTTAATCTCGCTTATTGGAGTCTGGTCACGATTTAAGTTAAGCTCCTCGGTACTTAAGCACAAAATTAATCCGAATTACCTTTTAATATGTTATTTAATTAGAGATGCATATACTAAAGTAACGGTGTTTTATAATATACGCGACAAGTAGTTGATAGTATTTGGTATTGGGATTATTAATTGTAATTATGATAGCTTACGCCTATTACACAGAACCAATTATTCTCAGATGTTTACTATATGTGTTATGGTCACAGGCCCAGGTATATGTCAAACGACCAAAGCATCTAGAAATCTGGTGCAGGACCGTATTTCTCCAAGGCACTGGTTCTAACACCGTAAAAATTAAACCGTAAATAAGAACAAAACCGTTCGATAACAAAACTTCATACCACTGTGACCTATGTTTTTATTGGGCCTACAAGGCAAAATAGATTGCCGATTATAATAATAGTATCCTCTAGACGAGTTAATTTACCGTTCACTCACAGTCCGTCGAGATTATAGGGATCCCATCAAGCTTTACTTAATACAACGGAAATTAATATACCTGCTATCAACTTTAAGACGAATAACTAAACTGATTAATAAAATTCACAGAATTTTTCTAACAATTTTAAATTATCCTGTCTTTCATTGTAGACATATTTTTAAAATTAACATATACTGGTACAGAATGATAGCCGATTCTTGTCTGACAAAACAATAACGTGATATATTTTGAGGTTTTATTAGCATATATTATTATTTTAGTTTGGTTTAGTTTATAGTATTAGTTTTAATATTCAGCGGAAGGGTTGTTGAATTGTCAATCTCCAATGTATTACTCATCGGCTTGATTCTCTCTCTCTACGCAGACACATTGCGTTTTCTAAGTATAAAGTGCACTACGGTGAGTGTTTTGCAGAATTTTAAGGGTTGATCTCTCCCATCTCGTTTCAATACAGTGCGAGTCGTGTCAATTCCAAATTTCATTAACAACACCTTGATGGCTGGAAGTCTTCCACAGTTCGTTTCACAAAGCATTTTCTTTTGCGAACTAGCTAACTGTTGAATCGAGTCCCGGTAGGTGTCAGCCCTGAGAGAAACGACCTCCATCTATTCAAACTTAGAGTGTACACCTGTCTGAAAGGCCGGCAAAAAATGGGTGTATGTCTATGGGCTGCAATGACTGCCTTTTTAGGCGTCCCATATGCTCGTTGGCCCGTTTTATTATATAAAAAAAAACAATTTACGAAAAGTAACAAATGATTAAAACTTTTTGGACGGTTTCGTTAAACTTATTTATTGGAAAGGCTTATTCGATGTATAATTTTAAAATAGATGCCCATAAATCAAAATCTTTATGTCACACAAGGAATTATTTTTACGAAATAAATATTAAATACCGATTAAGAAAGTTGAGACACAAGTAAACCATTTCTTAGCCACTTATTGCTCCAAGTTGAAACGGAACACCGATATTGTGGTAATAAAAACTTTTTTCATTATCTCGGTGTTAAGGAGCTTATTGAAAATAACTGTGTCGCAAAACTTATTTTTTATCGGCTTGTTCAACAATTTTGTCAAAAGTACTTTATAACTCTGGAATTAAAGTGGTAGCGTGATATTATTAATTAAATTGGAACTGTCCAACTTTTGCTTTTCACTTTTCATCAGTAAAGTTGTGCACTTCAAGCGACATAGGTAATTGTTGATGGTCTGAATAGGCCATATATTTGAAATTTATTTGAAATACAGTTTCCAAAAAAGATATATAGTAAAAACAAATTTTCGGGTAAATGCGCACTAAACCCAATTTCATTGGTGCATAGCTGTGATCTGAACGCACAACCTCAGGTTTGAGAGGCACTAGGCTATAAGTTTAGTAATGTATATACGTTTATCAAACTTCACATATTTACGTATTTACGTGAAGTTTGAAATAAACCACCTTTTGATGTTTTATTATCTCAAGATAATTTTCAAAATTAGACGAATTCATAGAATTAATTTATGATAAATAAATAATTCTAAGAAGGTTACAGAATCAACGCTTAAAAATAAAATCCGATCTATTTAGTTAAATAGTCGACGCTTTAAAGACATGACTTTTTAAAATATATTTATTTAAAGCTTTAATCAATAATTGAGAGTGGTACATTTGTTGTTGATGAATCATCTTCAAGCAAATGAATTCTTCGCCTTATTAAAATCTTTGTGTCATCCAACGATGACGGTAGTTCCGAATCTTTTGTTTCGGGTAAAAAATAACACAGTAATGTACCGATTAAAGCAAGAAAACCAAATATAAGTCCTGATGCTGTCTCTGGTAATGAATTTATCAAAGGAGCTGATATCTGTCCGATTCTTGACAAAACAGATAAAAAACCAAGCACAGAGTTCCTTATTGATGTTGGAAAAAGCTCAACACCGTACAGAAAAACAATTATGAATGATGTAAAGAAGAAACAGTTACAAATAGAAGCTAAAATAACTCTTAAAATGGGTAGCTTTAATGGAACACATACAACTAGAATCATAAAAAAGCCTGAGAAGAATATTGTAATCATTAAAAATGTTCGTCTATTCAACCAATGTAATAGAAAAATCGAGCATAAGGAACCAGGCAATAATAAAATTCCAGATATTGCAACGTTTATGTGGATGTTACCACTCATTTTACCAATGTATTGTGACACTCCATAGTAGCCCATACCGCAGAGAAAGTATACGACAGACATACAGCCAAGATTTACAGTAAGCTGTTTGTGCTTAAATATATGCCAGAACTTTATTTGCGTTTTAGCTGTTTCACTCTGATGCGATAAATATTGCTCAATCTCTTCTCGTACATTATCACAGGGTCTTCCATTTCTGCGAAAGTAAATTTTATATTTTTATAAAATATATTTAGCCTATCTTTACTCGACTACTCTTAATTAAACCTTGTTTTAAATTATTTGTTAGATAACGCAACGTTTCTTAATTAACTTCGCACTTACATTTTCCCAATTCTTTCCATAACAGTAACAGCTCGATCCACTTTATAGTTGTCCATCAACCATTTCGGTGATTCCATTACCAACCACCAAGAACACAAGAAAAAGAAGACGGGTATGGATATGGCTAGTTGAAAATCGTCAAAATCACGGAACACATAAGAAATTCCAGATAACGTTACGTGGCTGATGTTTGAAGGGATGTGAAATAATGCGGTAATCACTTCTCTATGTGTTAGGTTGCAGTATTCTATGCATAGGACAAATGCGGTTATGATTGCTCCACCACAACCAATCCCTTCCAAGCTACGCATGAATGAGAAAACTGTGATCGTTGGCATAAAGCTTAGGAGACATCCTGATACTGCTAATATTAAACAGGAGATATTGAACATTGAAAGTCGTCCGAATCTGAAATTAGTTTTAATTATATAATTTAGTATGTATGTAGTCTTTGATCAGACTTTATAATCTGTTTTGCTAATCGTCAAAACAATAATTATTTTGTCGATTATCAAACCTAGAACCTCAACAATCGGAGGTTAGCCTCCATAGGAAACCATATGTAACTTCGTGGATATCATATAATAATTGTAAAATAAACAAGCTTAACAAGGTACCTATTAGATTTATAAATATTTTGATTATAAAATAAAGTATTACTTTGTATATATATCTAAATACTATATCCAATACAATGGATTAGTATAAATGTGTACCTGTCAGATAAAAATCCAAAAACCAATGCTCCAATTAGAAGCCCAACAAAATTCATACTATGCGAGAAACTTATCCACCAAGAATTTTCACAGTGAATTCCAAATTTCGTTTGCATCGTCTCTTGAAACACGCTCCTGTCCCACAAAGGCTCTCGGCACGGGCACAAATTCTTGCTCACATTCCCATTGCAAGTGAAATCAATTGGAGGGGATAAGAAAATAAGGTTCAATACGTGCCAGAAGATGGGTATCTTACTTGAAAATATTAGTAGAAATAAAAAGTAGTGATAGCGTGTAATCTCATTAAATTGTTTTTCGATTGGATTGTGAAATGTTGGATGCTTTTTCACCATTTTCAAGTAATCAAGTGGGTCACGATTTATATTGCCTTTGTCGAATTAATGAGGTTATAGTGTTCTAATTGTAACATAATATAAATACATAAAAAGTAATGTTAGACTAGGCGCGTGACTTGTTGTAACAGACGCATAACTATGTCTGCCCAACTACAAGCAAAAGGCGTATACATACGTAAGAAACAAAAATTTTACAACAATATTTCGACAGCCATTCAAAAAGAAAACTCTATTTTCCAAATAAATTTCGTTGTTTTTCTCGATGCCGTCGAATCGTTAGAGACTTAATGGACGTCTAAGTACATGTCAAACTTCTAATGGATCTAATTCGGCGCTGTGGTCAACAAAAAACATCCCGAAGAAACCTTTTAAACAGAAAGTTAATAGGAAAAAGTTTTAAGCCTGTTATAATTTACAAAAGATAATATCGCTCAGTGATCAAAGGCGTGTTTCTTAATAAATGTGTTTATTTTTGTGCGAAATTATCGGATCGTGATTAAAAATGCCGAAATTTATTTTGAGGCCCAAAATCAGTAAAAAACCAATCGGATGTATATCTAGTTACCATTATCTTCGTTAGCTTAAGGGGGCGAAGGTTTAATATATAAATTAAACTACATATTTACATATATATATATATAAATAAACTCCATAGAAACTCTACAACTCGTTGCAAATGGCAACTATTTTAAATATATATCCGACTTTTAACCATAAATTTCGCATTAAACTCTAGTTAATTATGTTTTGTAATTTTTATTTAGATTTAAGACGATCCAAGTAAGGAAAATAGTTATTTGAGGCTTATAGTGAGTTTTTAATAAAATCGTTATATAAAATTAAAAATGTCCTTTTGAAACTGGCACACAATAAGTCAGCCACTGTACCGACCCATTGAATTCCTTTTAGTCATATATCAATAAACAAACATAAGCTTAAAAATTTATGAATGATTTGAATTACTTAGAATCAGCTAGTATCTATTTATATTAGCTAGAAGTTTTCTCTGATTGGGCTTTAATAATGTGCATTAATGAAATAAATAAAAATATTGTATAATTTTGGATTGAATTGAAAATAAATAATTTCATAGGTGTATGTCTAGTCAGCATATTTCGATAGTTGATACACATTATAAGGTAACAAAAACTTATACTCAAACAAATATTTATACATCCTTAAGAAAATGATTAATCATATCTTTTTACAAAGACTCTTCCGGACAAAAGTCTTCATACGTATGTGCTTATGGTTATTTAAATGTTGTATCGATAAATCATTCTTAATGATTTGATCTTGCAAGCCGCTATTAATCTTGTTCATATTACGCATTATAAGGGTGAGTTTAGAACACAAAAAAGGCCGAGTTTATAGCTAGTAACAGCCCTTATGTCAAAATGAAGTTTTTACAACTTCTAGCAAACATATAATCGAATAAGACTACCGATAGTTTTGAAGTTATACTTCTTTTGGCGCGTTAGTTAAAAATTATGAGAGTAAATTTTTACGATGAGCGCGCACACCGTAACAAAGACCGACACCCTGAAGTGAGTATAGCAACATTTTAAAATAAAAAATGACATTTTTTAATTATGTAGAAATATTTTTATGTGTTATTAAAATAACATTTATTTAACTAAACAATGTGTTATAATAAAACTTTCAATGTATTAAATACCTTTTTTCTATATCTTTTCTACACACACATGTTTTTTTTATTATGGAAACCTTTAACAGCGCATTGTATTTGAACCTAAACGGAACGCAATAACAGTTTGTCCAAATAACGAGACAACGTTTCGTTAAATACTACGAATAATAAGCGTAACATAAACAGCGCTTCAGCGCTTAATAAATATTGTAATAATGACCTACTAATAAAATCTATACATTTCTGAATCGTTTAGTGTATAACTGGACTAATGTATAACCGCCTATAGATTAACATGCTTTTAATATTTCTCGGTAAGAGAACACAAAACATGCGTTCGAGCATTTTCCGACTGAGATTAATGGTACACGATTCAACGGATTGCGAAAATGTTTAGCTTACTCGGCTAACAAGATAATTAGGTATAAAAACAAGTGAATACACGTGACTTTATTTGCTGGATTTGTTATTAATGTACGATTATAGACTATGTATGAAGAAAATTATTGTAAGAAAATACGCATTAAAAAGATAGAAATCTTTTCAAAAAATTATATTTCGCGTTGTTTTACTTTTGTAGAAAAATCGACACTAGCACTAAAAAAAGTAGTCTCATCATTTTTCCCTAAGGCGCTTAAAAGTTGACTATAGCTAATTTCAGGGTGTCGGTTTTATGTGAAGGTGTGCGCGCGTATCTTAAAAATTAACTCTCATAAGTTGTCCCTAACGCGCCAAAAGAATTATAACTTCAATAATGTGTGTCAGTCACAGAATGCTGATCACCTACCCGTCTAAAAACTAAGACTAAGTTTTGGTTCTGATGGTCTGATGTTATTGTAGCATTCTTTTTTGCTTTGAGAGCAAAAAAGAATTTACTAGAAGAGAAAAATTTACTCTCATAATTTTTCACTAACGCGCCAAAAGAAGTATAACTTCAAAACTAACGGTAGCCTTATGGCTTGAGTGTACTTTGACTTTTCTCTCTTCGTATGTAATTGGACACTCACTCATACGGTGAAGGTAAAAATCTAAGTGCCTGAGCGGCGTTCAAGCGTATGGTCCTCTACTAAGAAAAATAAAGATTACAATAAGAAAAAGTAGTTCCGCGCATTGCTTGAGAACAAGAGACACAATGTAGTCTTTCAATACGAATGGTTGATACAAGAACCTTTTGCACGTATTTCGTCTATTCATGACACTATCTTAATGTAATGTATCTTAATGCAAAATCTTGATTTTCTCATCAGCTCGAACCTTAGACATCTGTAAAACTCTTTAAATGTTGTGAAACAATATGTCGTCGTTCGACAAGGATTTTTACAAGAGCTATATGGGGGAGGTTTAGATTACAATTACATACATTTTATGTTTTTGGTACAGGGTACAACCGTTACTAAGGCAAAAGACAATTCAATAAAAAACTAACAAATCTTTATAGAATAGGTTACAACATTTTTTATTCAATAATATTCTCTATTGTTTTTTAGTTATATTAACTTTTTAATTAGGTTATTAACATGTAATTCATTTTATATCCATTTTCTCTTGTATTTGCCATCAATATTTCACATTTCGGATCCATTTTAACAAGTTCATTTGTATATAACTATTAAAAACAAATTAACGTGATTTGCGTGTCATTTCATTATGTACATATGTTTTATTTCTGCCTAAGTAATTGTACATATTAAGTAGTTTTGTATTTCTTGCTTGCTCTTTTGTATTTAATTTATTTTCTCGAAAACAATACGGCCGCCGCTTGCCTTCCTTTAGATATAATTATTTTATTACTTAAAACGAAGAGTAAATATATAAATAGACCCATCTAGTTTATATGGTAATGAGGTAAATAAGCTTAAAAAGTAAAATAATGCGAATATTATTCTATTTGCTTTATTAGAATTTGCTTAATTCAAAAATTGCAAATGTAATTTTTGAATAAACAAAGAATCAACTACCATACTGATCCGTATTCTTATCTATTTCATTTTTAAAGCAAGTTAGATAATGAAGAACAGTGTTAGGCTTAGAACATTTTGCGAGCGATTCTCATCCCTGATGTCGTGAGTGCGAACCTCAATAGACTTACTATGTGCACATTTAACATTTGCTGAAACGGTGAAGAAAGACATTAAGGAAACCGGCTTGTCTTAAACCCAAAAATTTGACTGCGTGTGTCCAGCACAGGCGGCTGATCACCTACTTGCCTATTAGATTGACAAATGATCATGTAACAGGTTCAGAAATCTGAGACCTGAGAAAGGTTGATTTATTTTAGTTTTATGCTTATGAGTAAACCAGTTTTTGACAGTTACACCATATTATTAGCTTATAGCTAATTCTATAATCTGTTAAAAAATATGTTACTTAACTATTTTAGACTAATATTTATACTTAGTTACCTAGATAGCTTAGATATGCATCACCTTATTGTTATAACAACGTAAACAACGTAGGTACCTGTCAATATATTATTGAATGAATCCTATATATTTTATTCATTTTGCAGTTAATTCTGACTACATCTATGATAATAATTTGAATTGCTGACATATTTGTGAAACAAATTAATTGAGTGTTTTATTGGAATGGAACTCGGTATTGTGGTTGGAATAGCCCGAATGGAATATTATGTTAGGGCACGAAGGAATTTCTCTGCCTTGACTATTTGTGGCATCTCCGGGCTGCGGGTAATAAGCTTGTGGGTAAAAATATTGTAAGATTCATAAAATTTAATTGAGTAATAAATTAAGTACTGTTAAGCTTTTATAGTAGTTTTTGGAGATTTTGCCTTTGAGTGTACGACCAACCAGGCTCCAGAAGATAAATCACTTATTATATGAAAATTGTATTCGTTTTTACAAAAACTCACAAGCGAAATTAGAGAATTATTACTGAATAAATTCAAAGACCTCGTTAACCGTCAATTAATCATTAAATTTTTTTTTATAAATTTGACGAATATTTAAATCATCCTAATCTTTGGGATTGATTTGCTACAGTTAAAACAATTTGTATGCCTCAAAACATAGCGATTAAAAAGAGTGGCGGAAAGTTTCTTGCCAGTTCTTCTTGCCCGCTCTACGCCCTTGGCTTGCGAACTGGTAGCAAATGTAGATTTAGAATCAATTTAACATCTTTTCTGTTGACGTTCACGTTCATAAGTGTACTTGTTTACTATTATTATTTACTACTGTTATTTTGAGTTTGAGCTAATGTGCCGATGGTTTTGGTCACATTCCCTATTGGAGAATTTTAAGTTTTAATAGCGAAGTTATTGTAAGGAATTCCAGCCCATAAAATAAACAATAAAAGCACCACAAATGCTAACATACACTGATTAATATGAACATAATTAATACGTTATTTTATCTAAAAGGTAACAGATAAATTATACATTATTCTCAAGAGTTTCATACATTATAACATATATTTCATGTTATGTCGACATTTTGTACCTTGTCGAGGCTCATAAGTGCTGTGGATTTATGCACCCAGCACACCGAAGCGGTTGATAAGAGGAAAGCCGGCAAAATTTACGCGTCTATGCGCCTGGCCAGAATTGACTGGATTAATTTCTCCAGCCGCCGATTGAACTCAGCTTATGAAATTCGGAATTTTGCATTGATGTGTTTATGAATAAAGGGTTAACGGGAGAAGACTACCTTATGCTATACACCGCTGACATATTCATTGAAATCCTTAAATGATTATGTATTTAATACATTCTTAACCAAACTTGTTCATTAGTTGTCATGGTCAGTGACAACCAGTCCATTAATGAATTTTATTTCCTATGTATTACATGAAATATCATAGAAGGTATCATTGTTCACATTGTTTCTTATAATAATGCATACAATATTCTATATTTGGAACCCTTAATCACTACGAATTGCCATATGCCTCCGCTTAGGAGTGCCGATATTTACTCCCGATAAGTGTCCCTGTGGCTGTTAAGTAGCCTCGCTATTCTCGCCACACCACGCTCAACAATACGTCATACGTCCAAAATAGCTTCCCGCCATACCTTCCTTCTGGGGCAGCCGGAGAGCAGGTGGAAAATAATAAACGGCTCAAACATAAGCGAGTCTTTCCTCTAACTTCGACTCATGGGCCGTGGGGTTCACGTGCACCGGCGCTAATTAAAGATTTAAATTAGCGCCTGGTAGATTCACCTGGTCACCGCTATTGACCCTAAAGCAGGTGATTTTCTCGCCAGCGTTAAAGGTACACTGCCACAGGGACCAAACTTTTTTTTTAAATGTAATAGCAGGCAAACGGGCAAGAGGCTCACCTAATGTGAAGCGATACCGCCGCCCATGGACACACATATTGCCAGAAGGCTCGCAAGTGCGTTGCCGGCCTTTCAAGAATTGGTACGCTCTTTTCTTGCAGGACCCTAAGTCGAATTGGTTTGGAAATACTTCAGTGGGCAGCTGAAGTTCTACATAGTGGTTGTGCGCGGCAAAAACTGCCTTAGAAAACGCTCTGTTGTGGAACGACGGACATCGAGGTGATACGGATGGTATTTTGTATTTTGCCTTGACGTCCGATGATGAAATAAATAAAAAACTTTTTAAATTTGTTATAATTGTCTATGTATTAATTTTTAATTCTAATTCATTTGTAACCTACAAAGAAGAAACAAAATTGTAAATACTGTATATTTGATTGTTGTGTTTAGGTTTTCAAAACGAAGTAAGACATATTCTACAATAGAATACAAAAATGTTAGTCAATTTGCAGCTACGTTGCTGAAACTTTCAGACAACAAACTTTCTTATTTGGTGCAAAAATTTGAGTAAGATTGTTTAAATAACAATCCATAATCTTAAAAATGATGAATATTTGTCGAATTCAAAAGAGGCCAAAGAAAACATCTTTGTTTCGTAAAATTGGCAAGCTGCAGTTATTAAACATAATAATAGTGTACAGATAGATGAGCGGGTAAGCTTTGTGAACTGTACAGGAAGTGGTGACCATTGTCCGAGTCGTAAGCTTTGTTGGACTTCCGCTATTCGATAGCGGCGCCATAAGTTAGAAGAGCTATAGTTTTACGTGAGACTCTTTGCGAATTTCGCTACCAATTGTGTACGATAGTTCGAAAATTGTTTTATGTACATTTCTATAACACAGAGGCGAAAATTCCTATTTCAAACTGAAATGAAATTCTACTCATAAAAAACTTAAGTAACTTGGTAAAAACTGTGTTTTTATTTAAAAACGGGAATCGAGCCGAAGTCGATATGATTTAAAGCGAATATGTGTAAACTAAATCTAATCTCAGGATATTTGTTATATATTAATGGTTGCAAAGGTTAATTACTTTTTAATACGTTTCCATTTATTAGGTTTTACTATTTTTGAAAAGAGGAAATTTTATAATGTAAATATGTTTCACTGTTATTTTGGTATGTCCACATGGAAAGCATTTATTAAAACCCCAGGCAGGCGTTATTCGACAAGACAGCGTAGTGTACTAAAAATAGATACAAAAATCGTTATAGCAATCGGAAAATACTTAACAAATGTATTTATTTGACTAGTCAATCAAAACAAGTCTATCCCTACATAATTTTACACACAGAAAAGTGTGCGTGTACTAGTGTACCCACATAACAAGTGAAACTTCTTTATGACCTTATATTTCGCAAAATCATCTACTCTATGCAACTTTACAGAAATTGGTTGAATAAAGTTAAATTAGATAAAGTTTAATAAAAGGCTTTTATTATCACAGACATGAATACAAATAATACAATTATTTCATTTTACCTTATTACTACTAAGATTATTACAGAATTTCATTAATTGTAATAGAATTATTACTATCATTGTTATCGTTATTATATATTTTTGTTATTAATGGCTTCGAATCTCTTTGAATCAACCGTGGAATCAACAAGAAAAAGATGGCGCGTAACCACGCGTCACACTTTTCGGTTGAAAAATGTGACGCAATGTTTTTTCCAACGCCGAAAAAGAAGTTTCATTCATTTCATTCAATGAAACAAATGACTTATAGGTGCAATAATGAAAAACATACAGAGACTGGCTGATCATTAAATACGCCAGTAAGTGTAGACCTCCCTTTCTGCAATAAGTATGCTTGTGATGGAAAATCGTACCCCAATTAGACATCAATAACTATATGTAACAACTGACTACTTACTATGTGACACCATTAACGTAATATAACAGTTGACTAAGCAATTTAATTGCTACAAACCTTCTTTATAGGTTATAACTCTTTAAGGATAACATATTAGCTTGAAATTCTACATGTCTGGTAACTTATAAGATATTCACAGTCTTGCAACTAAAACGATCAAAACAAACATTTACTTTAAGAGGTACAATTTATCATACGCGTGTAACTTAGGTCAAAGTCCACTCGTCCATACAACACGGTTGCCGTGAACTATTATTACATTACTGCTATACCCTCACATTATTGTCCTGACACTTCAATGGACGTCGATACGACAATCTGATACTGACAATGTATTTTTAGACTGCAAGCGTCGGGAACATTGAGGTTCTCAAAATAGCTGGGACTAACAATGCCTCACTGTTTCACTAGTTTTTAAAATTATTTCATTTTACTTATTACATTCATAATCTAATCAATACAGTTTTTACTTAACAACGAATATATATCTAATACCTGTTTAACTTCTTAACAAAATGTACTTCCGACATTAGTAAATTTAAAAATACTCTATAAAAAATTCTTGATTTCAAATAGGTAATGAAATATTTTTTTAATCTGTCCAGGAATTACATTAAGTTTAATTATGATGGATTGTAAAGAAATTATTCTATAATATTAGAGAAGAGATTTATTTGTAGAACTGACACTAGTCTTAGAACTTCCCCATACACAATATTTGACGCAGTTTTGTTTTGTGGAGAAAATTTTTTTTTTATGTTTTGAGTTCCGACTCGGGACAGGCGAACAATTACCCAAGGGTATAAAATACTACGATATATACGTTCCATATACTGTACAACATTTATTTTGTTCCATCATCAATAGTTTCCACAGCGCACGCGATGACAGATTTTTATGGATATTTTTGTCACACCTTTTGTTTATGAGTGAAAATGTTACACACATACATATATTATATTAGTATAGATAGTATAGATTGTGGAGGCTCCAAAAAAGGTACGCTACATAAATATTTTAACTGAATTTCTCCAAATTACGTCTCATTATACGTTTACCTTTGTTTGGAAACCACATTAAACAAGCTATCAGATTTCAAAGATACTGTGTGGCCTGGGTATCCGGAAGCTATATCCAGGATGCTCCCTTCCCTCGGTGAAATAATATGCGCTGATCCGGCTGTCGGGTGTCAGTAAAAGGAATCCAATAATCGATAAGACTAAAACTAGCACTTACCATCAACGGTGGCGTATTTGACTCCAAACACTGGATCGTTCAATGATGAATAAAAAAAAATCAAATGCTATACGGTATGCGGTATATATTTCGTGCGCACGCGACAGCAGTTAAAATTTAACTCCCTTGCGCCATTACGCCGGGACACCACCTACCATCGACAATTGTCATCCTTCTTTGATTGACACCGATTTAGCGCGGACAGATACACATAATTTTCTGCAACAGATTAATATTTGAGATTTCATTTAAAATAGAATTTCCTGTTTAAAGTTATTTGTAAACAAGGATTAATGACAGCCCCCGTAGTATGATTGTCATAATTTCCTCGGCATGTCGCTATCTGTGGTGAAACGATCAGACCCTCTCGATGACGATTTCCGGATACGTGTTATGTGCGTTCTCGGAACGGAGGACTAGTTCATGAGCGGAGCGGGTAAAGCCCAAATCTAATAGTTCTAGACTATCTTTGGAGTTAAAAAGTTTATTAGACTTTCTATTTATACTAGTTTAGAATAAATAATAACAATCTGTTATATACATTATAACATGCGTAGTACAGTTTAATGTAATATAAGTCTTATAACTCCAGGCCGGAGGCAAGCCACAGATGTGGGGCTTTGGATTATTATTTTCATCACAAGAAAATAGACTTAGACATTGAAACGAATTCTTTTATTTAGAGAAAATAATATACATACGTTCCCTTGGTCTATGGGAAAAGTTAAAAAAGCATTAAACAGTAAAATAAAAAATTGCCGACTAATGAGATAAAATTTTTTTTAAACCTAAACATAACAATTAAATCTATGTATTTATTATCTAATATTACATTTTCCCAGAACTAAAACTAGGGGTCACTAACTTAACCTAACCAATAGGCTATGGAAGCCATGTCACGTAAGAAATAATATAAAATCGCTGCGCTAATTAACATGCTCAGAGCCTATTATTTCATTGTGATATGTACGGAAACTTAATATCCAACAGAGATTGAGGATCTATTAGGCCTGAGCAGGAATATGGGGCAGAGGTTATATTGTAATGTTTGGGACAATTGGGTCTTATTAGCATAAGGATTTATGGTACAAAGTAAAGAAATGACGGGTCCTATAAGGATGCTTAATAAGTTTCTTGGAAAAAAATGACGTTAGATTTCTTAGCTTTGACTTAAAACAACAATCCAGTGACGCACACTTTTTCTTGGAAGGCCCACTTTTTCTTTTCTTGCCTTGCCTTGGCATGTCCCTCAAGCTTCAAATAGTATCTGTTTCGTTAATTATTTTATAGGTCAGATCAGCTGTTAGAAGCGATTTTGTTTGTAAGACTTTTGAAGTTTATCTTCATTGTACAATGGTGCACAAATGGTTAGAACCCACGACCTCAACGTTAAGAGTCGCAAGCTTAACTGCTACGTGACGAGTGATCATTGGATTCTTTTAAAAAGTTGACTATTGTGCACTGTAAATTTTAGTAAAGTAATTTTTTTTGCATATTAATAGTGTTTAGATATATTTAAGACGTTTAAATATATTAAAATATAAATAAAATAAAAAATCAATGGCGCTACAACCTTTTTAGATCTGGGTCTCAGAATCTGTATCTGTTCCATCATCATTTGTTAATCTAATAGCCAAGTAGGTGATCAGCCCTCTGTGCCTGACGCACGCCATCTACTTTTTGGGTCTAAGTCAAACCGGTTTCCTCACGATGTTTTCCTTCGTTCCACCGTTCGACCTAATGTTAAATGCGCACATAGAAAGAAAATCCATTGGTGCACAGCCGGGGATTGAACCTACGACCTCAGGGATGAGAGTCGCACGCTGAAGCCACTGGGCCAACACTGCTCACACTTAAAATAGTATTTGATATTATAGTTAATAATAATAAGTATAGTTTTTGATATTAATAATTTTATGATAGAAAAGAATTTGGTACCATATCAAATTAACGATTTGTAGAAAATGGTAAAACATTGTTAAAACTCTAATATGATTATAAAATATTCAGCGTACATATAAGTACCTATTCTTTATTAACTACACAATATACCGCACTTAACGCATTCTTATTAATCTAATCAGACTGTCTGTTTATTTTAACTGTATTGATAAGCGAATTAAGTCGCAATAAACAGCTTAAGTTCTACGGCAGTCACATTCAGAAAAAAACAAAAGTCTATCACCATAAAAAACTACTGCATTAAAAATTTAAATTCCATCGAAAAACATCTAAAGATAAAGTCGTCTCCATAGTATGCAATAAATTAAAGAATTGATGAAATCTCAGTTAATTGTGTCGCATACAACATGAGTGGCGTCGAGGAACAGCCTTCTATTTACCTAATAAATTATCTCGCGTCTCGTGCCAACCGGCTTTTTGCTAATCAACAAAAACAGTCACAAACGAAATAATAAACAGTGGAACTGCATCTGCATTCGACGCGTAATTTATCAAAGCAAGGAACTTTGTTTCTCATCTATTTTCCATTCAGACCTAAGCTGCACTTTCTTAGCGGAGATAGGATGTTTTTATTTTATCTCGCACGTAATATTTTGTATTTCCACGACTTCCCGGAAGCTAGAGGATGTCCTTATATTATTTTCAATTTGCGGGAAATTCATGTTTTAGATTTTATAAGCTTAGAGAGAAATAAAATTAAAAAATCTCTTTTTTATTGTTTTTATTGGTACGATGTTTAACTTATAACTTGTTAGTGGTAATCAAAAACCATAAAGGTACTGGTACTGGTAACTGTTTTTTTTTAATTCACAAGCGAATTTACTATAATATATTCTCCCTCTGCCTAGCCACAATAAAGAATATGTGATTATTTCAGAATTTACCTTTTCCATCTGATGTTAGGTTAGATTGCGGTATCGAAGTCGATGGAATACTAACAGTCGGCCCGAAAGTACGCTGGCCTGTTTTACAGTTTATTTTGTACTGGCGAACAGGTCCTACGTAAATAGGAACATTACATGAAAAGATCTTTCAGCAGGGGCCAGAATGCATGTGCTTGTAAAGTATTTCAGATCCTGTAGTCTTACGCTGTTGCCTAAGTGGAGTTCCAGACCAGACCAATTCCGCATATGCTTTCTGTTTCCTCAGTTCTACGCTATAACCGAATATATAATATTTGTGACAGGTTTGCGAAAACAGAGATGGTTTTTTTATATTTTTTATGTGATAATAACATTTGTTAGTAATACATTTATTTGTTAGTAATATAATATATATTTTAATTATTGTTGGGCATCTATGCTGTAAAAAAATAACTCTATCTAAGGTTCGATAATAATTTCTAATTTGTTCATACGTTTTAAATATTCCTTTTGTCAACAGTCAACAGCTAAGCAACACACAAGCCATTTATATAAATTTCCACACATTACAATAAACAAAAATTCAATTTGTGAAAAAAGTTGTTTCATAAACAATGTTTTCAATACTCGAAGGGATGGATCTAGCGTAAACAGAGTACCGTCAGCAAATATTTGCGATAACTATTGTATGTCGGTTCGATCGAGTGTCGATCGATTTTGACTGTTTGTTTTGCTGACGGTGTAGTTTACCAGTGCTTATCGTGTTAACGTCGAAATATACTAACATGGTGATTATGTTTACCTCTCTCTTGGCTTTAGAATTCGAAATGTGTAAAAATATTTTTATTTCACGGTTCTATAACTTTCGTAGCTGCTTTCACTATTGAAAATGAACATTTATACTGGAGGTATATTATTATTATGATCGAAGCATTTAGAGCAAAGTACATTGGTGAATTCGTAATTCAAATTATTCGTACCCCAGTTTTTACAAGTGTTGACGGTTACTTACGAAAAGATTCAAATATGTTTCTGATATATCCAATGTTCACTTTTGAGGTTCAAGAAAATTAATAAACAAATTAATTTTTTTTTAATGAAATTTAAATTAATTACAATTCTTCAATCTAGGGAACAGAACAGAGAACTCTTCTTATCTATTTAAGATATTGCTTATTCGCCTCAATACGTAGGTCGTATATTTTTACAAAAAAACATTTCTCTTGGTCAGTGCTTTCCAGATAAAAAATGACTGTAGAAACTACAACGCAACCTCCTATTTCTCATTCAGCAAATACCAGAATTATGAAAATACCAACGCAAAGCTGAGATGCAATTTGTTTAATACTTTGTAAGAAGGTATTCTAACAATATGCTAGTTCATTCCGGACGAAGTTATAGAGTTTATATGAAAGAAAATTGCAGTTTACATTCCATCCCCGTCGATTCTGAGATAGGGAGCTTTGTAGCTGTGTATTTATTTTATTCCTTTGTCGAGTTAATAATAAATATGGTCTATTGTAAGCGGTAATGGAAAATATCTGCATTGAATACCGTTTATTGTTTGTTAATTGTTCGCTCCGTTTCACGATGATAAATGATTTATATTACAGCGATGCTCATTTTGTCTATGTTAATACGAAAATAGTTTCAAGATTCTCTCAAAAATCGGTTTAATCTTTAATTTGGAAGTGAGCCTTTAGTTTTGAAGTTATTTTATTTGGCAATATTCAAAGGTATTTTTGGCAATAGAAGAAACTTCGCTCACCTGAGGTGTGCGTTTATATTTGCTTGTTTATATATATATATGTATGCAATTATATATATTATATTAATAGATGCTACATTAAAGTCATTCCTTTTGTTTAACTACAACACTATTTATTTATCCTATTATTATCACTCGTGTGATGCAAAGACGTTTTTAACTAATTTAAGCTGGCACAGTCTCAGTCAGGTGGAAAGTAATAAACTGCAAGAACACAAAACTTTGGTCCAAGTTTGATGTTGTTGCCTTTGGAGTAACGACTCTTAGGCCCTACGGTTCAAGAGCACAGACGCTAGTTAAAGATGTAAATTACCAACGGACTGATAATAGCGGTGACCCCAGAGCTGTTGCTTTCTTCGCATCCAATTAGTATCGCAAGAAAATCCTGCTTAAAGGTACACAGGATATCTTTTTTTTTAAATTTACTTTAGTTTTCTACATATATTATTTTAAACTGCTATTATTACTATGTAGGTTGTGAGTATAATCTTTGTAGCTTTAAATTTTAATCATCAAAGGAAATGTTTTAACAGATTGAAATGTACTGAATTTAATAGTATCATTGTAGCCATTTATTAATGACAGTAATAGTTTTGAGACGTACAAACTACAATAAACATACCATTTGCACTTAGCATGCAGAGTGTTCAGAGGAGTTGTTCGGATAAAAACCTGCAGCTGAGTTTCATAATCGGATGACGAGGCAGAATACGAAATTCCACATATCACCACGACCTTCATCGTTCCACAACTGAGCGATTTTAATTCAGTGTCTTCTGCGCACCACCACTATGAGCAACCAGCTGCCCACTGAAATATTTCCAAACACATTTGACTTAGGCGACGGGTCCTTCGAAAAAATAGCGTACCAAATCTGAAAAGGCAACACACTCACGAGCCCTCTATCATTGAGAGTGTCAGTGGGCGGTATCACTTAACATCAGATGAGCCATATATTTCCAAAATATGATGACAAAAATATATTCAATAAAACAATTTCTTTCGTATTTCAAATAAACCAATAATCGTCCATTTTTCATGTGCCGAAATAAACAGGGCGTTTACCGGCTAAATAAGGGAATAAAAGATTCAGTGGTCGGAAAAAGGGCCACAATATTTTGTCCCGCACCCCTATAAGTTAAGTTTTCGGGTCGGCCGTCTTATAATATCTGACACACAGACACAAATATATATTTTATTTTCTTCGTCTATTTTGAGGCAGGATATATATAGCAACTCTATTCAACTACATTGTTGCCATAATTAGTTTTCAGCATAAGCAAATGTTTTTTATTTATTTATTCAGTTAGAACCGTAATTAAGCTGTAACCTTTTTTTGTCGTGGAAATCCAATTCCCTGCGCTGGGAAAACTTATTACAGAGACGGATATCGGTCCGGAAATAGTACGCTAACGAATAAATGGAATAATCTCATCACTTACCCAAAATATTGTGGAGCGACAGATCGCAACTGGATGTTTTTAGCAATAAAACACGTAGTATAACAAAAGCGTAGTGACAGAACTCACCAGACGGCAGTCCCGAATCGGCTTTGAATATTGAAAAATATAATGGGATTAAATGGCTACGCCAGTCTCCTCGCGTCTTGCGTATCAAGGGAAAAATAAATAAATAGCTCCAATCAAATGAATATAATAAGGCATCGCAAGCGTCGGGAATATTAGCAATAAGTAAAAATAAATAAAACAAATACAATTTTTATTGAATCTCATATCAAGCACTCTTATGAAGCTTGGGAATGTATACTATAAATTGAAAACGTGTACGTATGTAGTTTGTGCCAATATAAAAATAAAAATTCTGCAAAACGATAAACACGTTTCAACCTTTTATATTACCCTAAAAAGTGGCGAAATATGAACATGAACAGGGGTGTTAACGAGCTTCCGTTATTCAGTAATGGTGGCAGCCGTGTGTCGCATGTGCCGGTAACATAAGTGTGAAATAGCAACAAAACTGGCCGTTTCACGCGACCACACTCAACGACTATACTTTTTTCATTACATACGCAACTTTGTCGAGGCCACCAAACGTGGTAGTTTTAGTAAATTGACAAACCAGTCTACTGGACGCCCAAAAAGAACTGTCATGCAGCCCATGGACATGACCATATTAATATTAATTAAATAGATAAGAGTAAAAAAGAGTATGCTTTTTTTTCAATTACAATTATTAATTTAAGTTTTGCGTCTGATATCTAAGGCAAAGCCAAGGATCCACTGGTTTTTGAGAACATCATCCGGCAACGCACCCTTGAGTATGCTCTTTTTTATGTATATAATTAATGACAACATTATATGGCTTGTAAATTAGCTTCCGTGCGCAACTTCGCGCTTTGTATTTCAGCCTTATCACAAAAACACTATCTATTAATGAAATATCATTTGAATTTAGTTTTAAGTATATAGGACGGAACACTTAATTTAATAATTTAAAGAGTTATGGAGTTTCTGTTGCACACCTAAACCCATTCCTTTAATTTACTAAATGTCTTCTGAAACCGTTACGATGCACACCATGAAACACTAAACAATTTAACTAAGTCAATCCAATCCAATCCATATGGATCATTTTATTCTCGACATCAGCTTATTAACTCTTAATAATTATTATTGTTTCAATATCTGGCATATTATTCAAAATTTCGCTGCAGTGTCGTCATTCTAGCCACAATCATTTACAATAATATTTTGATTTACACATAATGGGTATAATATTTTATCGCCATTCGCGTGGCCTCAGCTTAAGTGCTAAACTGTCTCGGACATTTTATTGTGGCCGCGACTTAACAGTGCTGTTATTGTAACGAGTTGCTTTCTCTCAAGTTTTTCTAACAATTTGTGGGTTTTGTTTCGGATCGCGATAATTTCTCAACGATATTGGGCAACTTTTGTAATTCCGCTTAAATGTATGTTTTGGACTCGTTTCGACGGGATTTATTGTATTGAATTCGTAAATCACGCTTTTTCTACGAATTTCTTTTACACGTAGTAATAGATTTTCTTTTTAAACATTACAAAGATATCCTAAATGAACACTTATGACTACAGGATTAAGAAGAATGTGACAAGCGTTTCAATTTAATGTATAATTGTGTGTTAAATGTGTATTAATTGTATAGTTACATAATTAATAGATATATGATTCTATATAAGTTCATTTTTTTATATTAAAAACATTAGTACATCTAGTTTACCCATCCTCAAAGTCACATTATAGGCTATATAGATATATGTGTTCTGAAACACCGAAGTTGCATACAGTATAGCTGGCGCTATTGAAAGTTTTACAGATACTTTTAGGTTAAATTCCATGCTTTTCATCTTGACGCCTGGCTTTCCACATCACAGAACTTTAAACTACTTTCTGCCACATACCATCTCTTTGTGGAACCAGCTGCCAAAGGTTTTCCTTCAAGAAAAGAGCGTACCATTTCCTGAAAGGTCGGTAACACAGCCGCTAGCCCACGACGTTGCCAGAATCCATGGGCGGCGGTTATCACTTAATTTAATATTATTATTGTACCCCCCTGCTCGATTGCTTACTTTGCCATTAAAAAATGCGTACTGCAAAAAAATATATTTAAGAAATTTTATTTTGAAGGAATTGTAGTTTTAAATCTTAGTTATCTGATTTTTATAAGTAAAAATGCTTTAAAAAAAAATATGATACCACTAGTCAGATTGTATTTTCTCATTGCTTGAATGTGAGCAGATGGTATTTCTGTGTGCATTTAACATGCTCGCACGTTAAAGAACTTCGTGACGAAACCGGAATTAAACCCAAAACTCGACGCAGTGTGAACTGAAGAAGGCTGATCACGTATTTGCCTTAAGAAAAAAAAAATCGATGGCGCTGCAATATTTTAAGGTCTGGGCCTCAGATTTCTGTATCTGTTTCATGATTATTTGTTAATCGAATAGGCAAGTAGGTGATAAGTTTTATGCCTGTCGCTCGCCGTAGACTTTTTTTTTGGGTCTAAGGCAAGCCGGTTTCCTCACGGTGTTTTCCTTCACCGTTCGAGCTAATGTAAAAGGTTCACATAGAAAGAAAATCCATTGGTGCACAGCCGGGGATCGAACCTACGACCTCAGGGATGAGAGTTGCATGCTGAAGCCACTAGGCCAACACTGCTCCAACTCTGCCTTAAGAAAAGAACGATTGAAAAACAGGTTTTCTTTATAGGATAGGGGAAAATGTCCCCACGAAACGCCCAAAAAGATCACATCACAGCCCATAGATTCCCATTTTAGTTGTGGTCTTCGAATGAGGAGTATGCTCTTTTTAAAAACAATAACATATACCTCAGTTACAGAAATCCAAGCCAAGGGTCAACCGTTTTTCGTCTTGTAAAAATCTAAATGGATTGTCCAAGATAATTCACCTTAAATTGATCCCAATTAATACTCTCCGTAATTTAATACTTTGTTTTGCATTGCCTTTGACTAATTAACAAAGCGTTGTTATATCTTGTTTCTTTAAAGCTTGGCAATTACTACAAATTGTTCCGATATCTGGTGAGATAATATCTAATCTTTATCTGTCTACAATGTAAGAAATACCAATTAAAATGGCACGACACAATGAACATTGTTTATATCATGTAAAAGACTTATACAATTATATAGTCTTGGTCTGCATTTGTTATTATAATAATATTAAAAAGGAAATAAATAATAACCAAAATATTTAAAAATCAGTCCAGCTGTGAGTAATACAATTTAACATTGGTTAAGTTACGTTATATAAGTTAATATATTTGTTTATAATTAGAAGCGCAAACCAAATGTTAGCAATCAGACTACACTTGAAGCCAAAATAAGCCCTCTAGTTTTTTCCTCACTCATATATTGTACTTCGTTACCATTCTTATAAAAAATCGACGGCGTGTAGCTAGCACAGGAGTCTGATCACGTACTTGCCCATTAGATTACATAAAACAGATACAGAAATCTGAGGCCCAGACCTAAAAAAGGTGTTGCCCTACCTACCGATTGATTTATTCTTATTTATCGGGGGGTTTCTCGTAATGTCCACTTATATCATTAATAATGATACCTATCATTAACACGATAATACTATAATACCTATATATTCTATAAGAGGTCGTTCGAAAGTTAATTTAGATTATAAAGTTTCTTCTAGATATCGTAAATTCGATTCGAGAATTAAAAATGGGTACCAAGTTGGGAGCATTAATAGTGAAACGTCGCGAATGATAAACGAGGCCGGTGTAACCGAAATACGCCGAATGGCTATTACGGGCCTTTTCGTTGCAAGCGCATCCGAGTATAGAGAACTAGAATAGGCCTAAATATTATAGTGTTAGCTCAGAGACTTTGACAACCGATTGTGTATTGGAACTCTGGTTGTGGTCCAATAGTTATGTATATATGCAGTTATGAGATACAGAAGAAAAAACAAAGGGAATACGAAAGTTAGGTTAAGTATTTAATATTTATTTATGGATCTTGACAGTACGGTGGTGGTAGTATCTTAAGTCTGAGGGTAAAAAGACAACCGTTCAACAGCGACAAGTTCATCTCCACCAGTATAGGTGATTATAAACATACGCGAAAAAAATAAAAATAACTTAGTGTACATAAAAGTTTACTCGTTGTAAGATATAACAATGCGGCCTCCATATCGGTTCATTTACGTGAATAATAATTTCCCATAGAGAACAGCAGAACGTGTTTGTGAAATTAACGAACTACGAAAGCGACATTGAAAGTAGTAAACTGTTAGGTTAGATGCGAGACTGAGTGTATGTATGAATTTGTAGGATTTGACATTGAAGGTAAGAAATATTTTATTTCGAAATCAAATCTAGAAATGTAATTCATATTTCAGTAATAAATTTATGACCACTCATGAAAGCTCTATTAAATTTAAACCGTTAATGTTACATTTTGATTTATATTAGTGTTTATTTGCTTAATTAAGTGATGACACCTTTGAGATTAAGTAAAGTTGATTTATGATCATTGTTACCAATAATTTAAATTGAGTATTAACTCATAATTTTGGTTCCTTCCTATTTACTTATCAAATTAACATTAAGCCGTGTATTCTATGACGTGAATAATCGCAATTCATTAAAGTAGCCAAGGTTTTCCCCGTAAGTAAAAAACGAGAGTTCGACCCTGAATGACTCTTAAACTAAATACGAAAAGTGATCATCTCGAGTACAATATTATTATGATAATAATTAATTAGTACTAAACTAAAATTTGAATACGTAATAATTTCTAAAGTTTTTCCAATTCTCTACCCAAAACTCAACATGCAATGGCAAATAAGCGAACAAAGACAACATCACAAATACATCAACGAATTTCAGACGTAAAATGAAAAATGTTTGCGTAAAGTCTCACCAAATAGATACAATCGGCTCATACAAAATTCAAGACAATGGAGAAAATATACGTAATATCACATAGAGCACATTTACTGAGACAATTTCAAAGAAGCTTACAAATCACAAATACTGAATCAGACGTAACAACGACATAGTATATTCAAAACACGAAAATGCTGCATTCCAAGTAGGAAGGCGGCAAAGTAGAGGAAATAGTATGTAAACGCAACGCCCGCATCTGCCTGCCCCGTTTACACTTGTTACAATACTGGAATTTAGTTCTATTCACGACTGGAGCGTAATTATGTATTATGTAATGGTATAATGTTTATTTCTTAATGTAGGAACAAAAATCAATAACTAACGTTAAAAAATATTATTAAACGGAGTCCCTTTAGGCAAGGTTCCGAAGATACTGGCAGCGTTGCCCATTTGAATAGCTAGACTTATTCTTTGTCCGAGATAGCTGCCAGCTCTTCGGTCTCCTGTGATGTCGACAGGAGATGTATGTATTGCAACAGTTTGCATTGACATCCGCAATCATCTGTTTAATCTTAAATACACTCATTAGTCAATATAACCCTTATGGTTTGAGATATAAATGTATGTCAATTTAGCGCCCTGTAAGCACTTGATACGATACTGTTAAAACATATAATCATATCAAAATACCACATAGATCTCACACAACAGGCTAGGAAACATTAACCTCGTCATCTTCATTCTTGATTCTTCTTCATCTTCATTGTTATACAAATGCAAGTTTATTGGTTCGCCATTAAATTAAGAGAATTGCCATAGATGACATTATTAACAGGCTTGGACTATCACTTTTCGATTAGTGTGATTTTTGTGATCAAACATTAAGTTAATTAATGGTAATTATAATAATAATCGTGTGAGATTGCCAGCCAGTTGACTGTCAGATGTGTTATTAATTTACTAAGTGTCTGGATTATCCCTATAGTATATGTAGTGTATGTAATAGCAAATAACTAAATATATGAGAAGGTGAGAACTATAGAAGAAGAATAGAAGTGGTGAATATATAATAAAGTACGAGATATCTGCACCAAGAGACCTAAGGTAACAAACGAAGCCCTAACGGTAGGATCTGAAGTTCAAGACAGGTATCAGTCAGGCTCACCACAATTATTCAGGGCTTAAAGGAGTCGCTAATATGAGAGGCAGCGAGAATTGAATACTGTGTATTATAACAAATTATGTGTTAATATACTATAAACAGAATATTATATTCATGCTTATATTATATCCTACTTTTTGTTAGTACAGTTAGTTAGTGGAGTTCTTTCACAGAAAACAAAATATTTTCTAGTTGAATACTTAGTAAACGAGGCATCGCGGTTAAAAACTGGTGAACTTATAATAGTCGCTTCCACCGCTTTATTCCTTTCGTAGTTTCAAATTAGTTCTGCCTATGTTTTACTTGTGTTTACGTATTGTGCCTGCTTTATTATCTTTTTTTCATTATACTGTCTCATATGCATAAAAATAATTCTTTTGGAATACAGGTATATTTTAAAATTTGAGTTTTCTATTGAAAAACTTTAAGCATAGCTTAAATTTGGCTAATTAAAATGACATAGCATTTTACACAGGGGCCTAATTAGAACATGTTAATAATATCTAGTATGAATTAATTGAATGAATGAATTACGAAGATGTTAGCAATTATTCTCTATGATGTTTAATAAAATATAATACCTTTTTGATATCGACGTCTTTATATGCTCAAATGTGTATTAAGACGACATTCAAAGAAAAGTGGGTATGAAGAGATGCTTAGATATATTTTATTTATTTTTATATTGGTTTATTAGTTATAAAGAGTGTTTTTGTTCCGAATTGATTATTTATTAACATGAATTCGGGTATTCAATGGTTAATATAGAATTAATATGTTTATTGAGAATCTGTGTCTTAGCGGATAGTAGCAGTTACAAGCACGGTTAGTGACGGCACGTGGGAAAACCTTTAGAGATTCTCCGAGGCCGTTTTGCATCATAAAGAAGAGGTGGAGATGGCCAAGGAGGTCAATTCCGCAGCCCATCCGCTATAGCAGACCACAGCGTCGCTGTTCCACCATTATCCGTTTTGTAATTCTGGTCACGCAGACGCTTCAGTGGGGTAACAACAGCTAATGCGTTCAAAAGAAGGGGTGGTGACGTATTCTTTAAGTATTGCACCCGACTTCCCCCAGCTCTACAAACCAAGGTAAATTGGCCGATGTGAGAATGGCCCTTGCTGTCCAAGGTCAATGTCCATTCCACATTACTCATAGGCGTAGAGAATCATGACATGTAACCCGGAAGTCCCCAACTCCTAGCAAAAGCATTCCTAGTAATTTTTAGAACATCTTTTCTCCTTTCGAACTTTCAAAAATTACTCTGGTATTGTGTTTCTGACACATCGAATTAGGTCCTCAATATGTTGGTTACTGCGCGATGGTAATTTTCAAAGTACATAAGATACAATTGGCCAGTCAGGGTTTTATGTCTTATATAAAACAGCGTTTTAATTTCTCTTACTACCGCACTTCGCCTGAAGTCCGCCCGGACCGCGATACAAACGGAATGTTAAATTCACAGTACGAATAACTTCATCTAGAATTCATGACGTATTATCAAAACAATTCAGACCTTATTTTGTGGATAATAGAATAGAAAATCTATTGATAGAATAAAGTGTATAGAACTGACAATGGAATTTGAAAGTCATCGCTGCAATACGTGTAAATAGTTATTGTTAGTGTTGTAAATCTGATGATTTAAAAAGCAAGAATATCAGTAGTTGTATGAATTGTCTTGAATAATACAGCGACTCGTAATTTAAATTTCTATTATTATACAAAAAGTCAATACATAAAAGCGTTACCCATACTGTCCTGCGGCGCGACTGCCTTGTTGTGGAGGGTTATGTGGGACTCGCTACTGTGTATTAAAGCTAAAACTTAAATTAAGTTAAGGTAAACTTAAAATAGAACACTAATAATTAAACTAAATATAGAACAAAGACAGTAATGTCCTATTTGTTTAGTTTTTGTTTCATTTTTGATTGAATACAGAACAAGATCTGGATAGATTACCAAAACAAATTGGGAAGTTAACCTATACTGGGTATTAAATTACTTTACAGAATTTCGGTTGAGAACTAGATTATAAAAGACTAGAAAAAATCAATAGTATATATAATCTGTGATCCGTTCAAAGCTTGTTCGAGCCAGTTCCCTTTTTTTTCAATTTTAAACGAGTTCGCGTACAAATGGTTATGTAGGCGTTGTTAGGTTTTATGTGAATACTTTTTGTATCGTGTTCGCATCGTGTTCTCGGCTCTTGCATAATAGATGTAATGCTTGTAATGCAGTATCTGATAGGATTCTGGTAATGGAGTAAAGAATCGAAGAGTTCTAAGGTTATGAAAACCTTTTACCCTTTACCCAGTAAAGTTCATTTCAGCTACAAGCATAAAATTGTTCATCGATTATAATTGTAAGGTCCACTGTGTGTTAACCGATATTTTTATTTAATTACAAGAATTAAATGCTTAAATACGTGATACATGATATAATGTTTGCAGACGCTTACCAACATTTTTTAATAACAAAGTGACAGAAAGTTCCGGATCTTTTCGTTCGTTTTACGCTCTTGATTTGAGAACTTGAATATGCGTATAATTGCTGTCCCAATGTTCGACGAAAGTGTAAATTTTTAGTTGGAAGGCATTGGACAAAGCCCCAATACCTTAAATATGATTTTATTAGACAGACAGTAATACATATTTACAAAGTAAAATCAACAATAACAAGTTACAATGATGCAAAATATTCGTATAAATAATTGTTGTATATATAATAATAGTAAGCCTATATTCATTTATATCTTATTGACATAAAAAAAATAGATTTTTTTACTACTCTAAGTTGCGGCCCCTGTCCAGAAAAAGACCTCCAACAACTTTTTTATTTTGTGCCATCGCCATCCATAAATAATTTAAAAACCATATTGCGTAATTTTGTAATTCAAATACGTACCTTGATAGCATTCTCAAAGGTTTAAAAATGTAAATTCAAAACGTAAAAGTTAACAGAATAAGCAAAGGAATGTGGAACTCAAAGTGCCCAACATATTTTATATGCAGCTATAAAGCTATACAACTGTTTAAAACTGATTCTGTCTTAGATTATTTGAATAAATGTATGCTTGGTGACATCAGAGTTTAGACAAAGATAAACGTGGTTAGACTATAAACGATGTGTGTTTCAGGATTTCATCTCACAGATACTTTTAAATACCTATCTATAATATCAAGAAAGACCAATGGCGTGTGTCTGTTTTGTGAACATTTGTTTTGTCTAATACGTTAGTAGATGATCCACTAACTGACATCAGCCGTCGATTTTGAATCTAAAACTGGCTTCAGGATGTTTTGTTTCACTGTAGCGGCACTGCTTTAGGGCAGTCTGGGTTGTAACTACCTCTGTCATGAATAGTTAAAGCTTATGTTGTATATATAAGTGTTGGGTTTCGGTGAAAAAATTGCCAAAGAAATATAAATGATACTAAAGCCAATCTGGCTTAGACCGTACCTTAGGGTATGGGGTCTATATATATAATCGTAGCTAGTCTATATACACAAAACCGTGTTTGAACCGATTGAGACAGTTTTAATTAGGTACTTATTTCGTATTCCTACTGCTAATTTAAATTATATATTATGTAAGAAAAACAATTGCACTGAGGATTTAGCCAAAGAGGTAATACATAATATATACAAAAAGATTCAAACATTTACGAATCTCGTGTCGTGATGTGTGATGGTGTGAAAGTTAGGGTGTGTATGTGTGTTATTTAGCGCTATGGATATTTTTGATACTCCTTTTAAGCATATATCGCGATAGCAAGCAATTCGAGGCCTAAATAGTGGTCGTTGTATATCCATTACTATGCTAGATTTTATAAAAATCTCTTTATTCGTTTATAGATTATTTGATTTGAAATAACAGTATTATATTCTTTATATGCCTTTTTAATTAAAGAGTATTTTAATTTCGGTCACACTGATCTTTGTTTTTCATAACTATTTCTTAATGTAACGTGACCAATGTAATATAAAATCAATTCACGTCTCGTCTATGATATTTTCAATAACCGCCCCAATATTCGTCTGATTAACATTCCTAAGAAATCCTCGGAATATCGCTCTAATGTATTATTCATTGGTAAATATGTATGTGACGAAAATATAGATATTTTATTTGAATTTCACCCTTGATTGTTGATGGGATTTCCGGTTCATGATACGGCGTTCAAAGTAACCACAGATTGGTGTTAAGATGTGTAGCACTTGAGCGGTTTTTTATCATGTAGAAATTAACTTACGAACTGCTGTATCTCTACACATATATGGCATTATTTTATAATATTTTTAAACTTCGAATTATTACATAATATGTATACAGGATATGGTAACGCTGTAAGTACACATATATTTTTTCGTTTTATACAGATATTTAACCCGATAGGGTGTTAATTTAGGGGCTAACTTTTTCTACTGTGTAGGTTAAATAAAAACGGCCGGCCACGAAGTATCTGTGGTTTGTAGTTAGATAGCACTACATGACAGAAATTTCAAATAACAGCGGTAGTTGGCCGATGTGCAACCGCTACGATATTATAAAATAACTATTCCCGATAAATTGCGTGCAAATTACGAAAAAATAAAAAATATCTAAGCATTCCGTCGGCGAAAATGTTACTTTTGTGATTTAAAGGTATAATAATGTTACGAAGACGGGTCGACTGCAATGTTTCTAGATTTTTTCACTAGTTAGAGAACTTTTCAGCAGGCTGTAATATGATTTCTGACCGTTTCAGGAGAGGGTCAATCACATATTAGAAAATTGTAATTTCCATAATGTTACCCTAGTTTTCAGGAAGGTGAAACCTTTTTTCAGTCGGTTTCAGAACATGTGTAGTAGAGTGGTGCAGTTTTCAGGAGACCCGTTTTCATGCGTTTTCAGGCCTAGGTATACCCCTTTGGTGAAGGAATATTCTAGATCAAACTTTCTAGGTGTGAGACAAGGACGAAATGATACGATAGAGAGAGAGAAGATCAGAACTTTCTCGAAACTAGACTGAGCCCTCTAGAACGCCGTACGACAAGGACGGAGCAATGTGCGAAAGAGACAAAGAGTGCGGACGTTCTAGAATTGTGCAATCGCTACTCAGTAGCAAGCCCGCCTAGAGAGTTCTCGAATATTGTTTAGAATTATTCCCAGGGATATATAAGGGAGCCGAAATGCGACTAGTCACCTTTATTTTGGAATGCGATAACAAAAGAGAAACACCGAAACGATAAAGTGATAAAGTGGGCACAAGTGAAGAAATTAGTGACTGTTTGTGTGTGTTATAAGTGCATTTCTGCGATTAATTTGTGTTCATAAATTCCTCGTTGATTACCAAGAAATAAACCCTTGAAGAAGTCTACGGCATTTTCTATCTGATCTCCTAGCTCGTAACAATAATAATAATACATAAATAAAACGATTATACTCTGAGTTCTCTCCCTAATTTGTATAAAATAAGAATATCGACACACAAAACTGCATATATTCGAATAAAAGACACGTTCCGATGCACGTTAGATATTAAAGGATGAAGGATTCCTTTTGTAAACGGCCCTGAGACCGCCGTAACTGACGCTTAAGCATTCAAAAAGATTCTTTGTACGTAAATATTTTGCCTGAACTGCTCTTTTGTGAACGCAGAGCGATTCTTCGAACCAATATCTTATTGAAAACTAGCCACCCGACCTGACTTTGCATCATATCACTTTGTATACATTTCGAATTATATGTTCATATATATTTTAGAAAATCTTACACAAATTTATACATTATTTACGAAATATTACATTTTGCGTGCTTTTCACCAATCGTAGTTAATGATTCAATGTAATGATGATCTACGTTGTTTAAATATCGTTTATTTATAAACTAAAAAATAAAAATAAAAATCCATACTGCTCCAAAACATTTTTAAGGATTTGTAGAAATCACATAAAAGTTGACAACAGAATGAGCAAAGGAATGTGAAACTGAAGTATCCTAAGAATTTCTAAACACAGAAAACTAGTTACCGGTTTCCTTTGATTACACTCTGTTCTGTTTATTAATTATTATTAAGGAGGTTGTTACAAATCCTATCCACATAATTGTATTATTACTATTAACATAAGTATATTAAACAATGTGTATTAAGATTCAATATATTTTATGTTGTAGTCATACTATTTTAATATTAATATTTACATTTTTAATTGTAAATACAATTTGTTCCCGTCCTAATAACCCCTCTGCCAAAAGTCATTCCTTGAGTAACCGCCACAGTTTACCACTTCAATTCCCTATCTTCCGTTATCCAGTAAAGTTGTAATTATTTATGTGTATATTTTTAATGAACAGTTTTTGCTCAAATGTTCAATCGCCACTGCGTAACAAGAATAGATAGAAATTGTTTTCTTTTAAGAATAGATCTACGTTCCGTGGACCAATCAGCACATAGATATCTAAAAAATTATATTATTATAGTATTTTCATGGGCGGATCGTAAATTTGTGAGGCTCTGGGCTATTACGGGGAAGTCGCAAATGAGTTGATTAATCTCAGGGATTCCATTATGATTGGATTTTTTAAAATTTCAGATTTAAAAATGTTAAAAATGTCGCCTATGTGTTCAGTGGGGACTGGCCCTGGGCTGTAGCCCAAAAAGCCCGGAATAGATCCGCCCCTGGTATGATTTTCATATTGCGTAAATGAGTTATAATTTAATACATATAATTAAGTTGCCAGGACCGGACAATCTGTTTCCACCGGTTTCTGTCCAGCGACTATCTTATGAGGACGACGAGTCTTTCACTTGATCGGTCCAGCTGATTGGTGAACGGCCATGCCTTTTGTGTCACCAACCACAATCGGTTTCTCAAAGATCTTATCGCCTCTTCGCATTGTATGGCAAAAACATAATTCGTTGATAAGACTCACCAAAATAAATATTGGTACTCGGTTCAATTTTAAAAGGTATTTATAATAGTATTGTTTTTTGTTAACATAGCTTTTACACATTGAAAGAAAACACTTTTTTACCGGATTTAAGGTATGTATTATTAAACTAATAATTAATTATAGTTTATAATGATAATAAATAAAAAAGTGTTTTCTTTCAAGGTATTTATAATTAATTTGCAGGAGTAATGTCTAATCAAGTGTGTAATGAAAGCGTATATGGGACGAGTTAAAATATAAGTTTCCAACGTGAAACCTAATGAATTACATTTAGTAAAATAAACGGGTTTAATATTAAATTAACGCCTATATAGTGTCCCTGTAAACATTGTTAAGTGCGCTGCCGAAATTTAATCCAGCGTGTGTCTTTGCTTATTATTAAGCGTTAAAACCACTTATCCTGCTTGCACACTGCGTTAGGGCTGCCTCTACAGTTTTTTATAAATTAACCGTTGATAACTATCAAATTAAATCCAAAAATTTTGATATATGAACTTTAGAGACTAGCTGTCTCCATAACTAATAAATATACTTAGGTGAAATCTCGAACATTTAAAATTAAGACTTAGTGTCGTTTATCTTCTCGGACCATGGCCCTTTCTCATATTAGTTCCTACTTATAATAAGTTCCTAATGTATAATCCGTATTAAAAAACACAAAATCTGTTCAACCATATTGATTTAAATGCCATTATACCTAGATAACACTGAATATGTTCACTGTTCATAAAATGAAAAACGCCTTAATGTAAAAAGTTGGCAATGCTTTTATTGTTTTTCAAAGTAATCTCCGTTCCTCTCTACACATCGTCGCATTCGATGGAACCACTGTGAAAAGCAGTGGGTACATGCTTCCTTATGCTCTTATATGGCATTTTCGTACGCTTTCACCGCATCTTCATCTCGAATTTTATCTTAAGTTCTTGGGTATAAATGAAAGTCGCAGGGAGCTTTCCTGGCTCTGTATGGCGGATGACTCATTATCTTGACACCTGCCATAGTCAAATATTCAACAGTCCATGCGAAGGTGTTTCTGGTCCTCGGTTAAAGTGGAGAATCCATCTGGTACAAAGCTTCCTGACGCCTAAATGTTAGTGTAATATTTTTTGAAATGCCTAGGGCATTGGTATGAGTCATCCTTCAGTCAGTCTTTCCCGTATCTGCTTATATGTCACTCTCCTATCTTCCTCTATCATGCGTCGTACTGATGTTATCTTCAGTAGTCGCTGTTTAAGGACGTCCATCAGACCACTGATGTAGTTCTCATAATATCCGTGGCGCTGATGTTAGCAATGCAACCTTGCGGGATAACAATTGCTTGTTACAAAGTTAAGAATAATATAATAATAATAGCTTTTTATTTCAGATATTTTTACACTTAAACATTTATATTACTGTCTTATTATTTTTAGGTATCTGTGAGCCCGTTTTTGGCAAAAGCCTCCTCCAAAGCCCGCCATTGCTGTCTGCATTGTGCCAAGAGTGGAAGGAAAATAGCAGGTGGTACATGGCAGCTCTCTGCTATTTCCTTAATTAGGTCTATTCTTCTGAGTTGTCTTCCTCTTTTTCGTGTAGTTCCTTGTGCAACAAGTGTAGTTCCTTCTCCACTCCACTTTTCTGTTCCTCTCGCCATGTGCTCCCATTTCCACTTAGGTTAATTTATTTTTATTGTAAGATCTTCTACCCGGCTAGTTGTTCTTCTCAATGATGTATTCTTTATTTTATCTTTTCTTCCATACATCGTTTCAACGATCTTTGACACACCAGTACCGGCGCTGCGCTTTATAGAGAGCCCAAGTTTGAGATCCATGCGTAGGTACAGGTAGTATACAAGTTATGAAAAGCTTTCTATTAATTACCTATTAAGAATAATAAAATTGCCTAATTACTTATGTAACCTCGTTTTTATATTTGTATTTGTTGTATAAGGTAATGAAGTGTGAATAAATAAATATATTATCTGATATTAAAATCGATTTCACTTATATGGATTATTAACAACCCTAGGTCCTAATACTCATGAAAATTAATTCCACACAAGTTTTAGTATAAAGCCAGATTTCCTTGTAAATCGCTGCTAAAACTTCACGCGATGATAATTTTATTAGACGTGCGGGAACAATATTGTCGGTCGCTATTGAATTATGCTCTTTATTAGTTTGTGTACCTTGCCACAGTTTAATGAGAACAGTAACTTAGGAGAGCGAAATTGGCTTATATTTTTATTCAAATAGACTGTCGTCTGGTAGTAAAAACGTGTTAAAAAAATAGCACTTACTTCAATGAAAATTTTACCTTTCATCTCTTTAAAAAGTGATAAAATACAAATAATATTTTAAGATATTTAGGAAGTTTTTTTTATAAAAAAGGGGATAAGGAGCAGGCTCATTTAAAAAAATAGCACTTACTTAAATGAAAATTTTACCTTTCATCTCTTTAAAAAGTGATAAAACACAAATAATATTTTATGATATTTAGTAAGTTTTTTTAATAAAAAAGGGGATAAAGAGCAGGCTCATTTAATATTTTTAGTATTACTTTTACAACTGGAAGGCCTAATAGATTAGATAAAGATAAAAATTATACTTACTGATGGCTATAACGTTATGAACTAAATCGCGTCATTCGCCGTGCTATACTAAGAAGAGTTTACCTTTAAACCTTGCATTGCCTACATGAGTGATTAATAATAAAAGATAAAAAATATACATACTGATGGCTATAACGTTATGAACTAGATCGCGTCATTCGCTGTTCTATACTAAGAAGAGTTTCCCTTTAAACCTTGCATTGCCTACATGAGTGATTAATTATAAATACTCTTGAAGAGATCTTTAATTAGAAGTGGTTAGTGGTTGGTGGCTAATAGAAAGGACCGAATAGGTCTGGAGATCTTTGAGTTTTGGCCCGCGCCATAGTGGTACCTCAACATGAAACCAACCTTCATTTTCATAGTAAAATCAGTATCATATGAAACAAAGTTTGTTTATTATATGTAGCTAATATATTATTTATTTATACTGTGTTACCATAATACACATAATTATACAAACAAAACCAAGAAGTGCATAATCAAATAACAACAAAAAAAACTCAAAATAACATGCCACTATAACTAAAAAAAAGAAAAAAATAATAATAATATTAAATATAAACAACATGTAAAAGCTGTGCCAAAGTATACATATAGTTAATTGACTCACAATTAATATATATATAAGTAGTAACTACGAGGCGAGGCAGAAGAAAAATGATCAAAAAGATGATTTTTAAATAAATTTAGAGACTGAGCTCGTTATATTATATACTATAAATATATAAAAGAAGGGAGAAAGTTACTAGTTTATGTCTCTTTTCACTCGCTTATAATGTGATTTTCGATTGATGTGTCAATAAAGGCTGAATTATGTACAAATAAATATACATTTGCGGTTGTATTGTCTTCCTTTTGATTTATGGTTCTCGTAGTCTTATTTCTTATCCCTATCAAATTATTGGGATAATGTGGTACAATAATTTAGTATAAAATTGGACTCCGCGAGGAAAGAGGAAACGTGGATATCCTAAACAGTTCTGACAACGGCTGAAGCACGGGTTGTGGAATTAAAATTAAGTTATGATGGCGAAGCATTGAGGATGCCCTCTACCCCATCTAAGAGATATAATACTAATATTAAGAGGGCTTTTAAACAGGTATATCCTAACATCAGGTGGGATTGTGGCCGAACGTCTTTCCAGTTCTGTAGAAAAAAAAACCATTATAGACAGAGGTATTGAAGAAAGAGGATTTGAGGCCGGTACACATTTTTGCTTTGACATTTGAATAAATGATTATGTAAACAATGATTATATTGATTCGCATAACAGCCACGCCAGTTCTCTTTCTACATACACTAATTAGCTAGACATTTGATTTTGAACTTTTCATATAAGCTAATTAGTAAATATCAAATAAATGAAAAAAAAAGATTCTAATAGCTACAAAGCAGTAATGTGTTTAATATTATATAATTGGCCTACTCATCGGCAAATTAATTAGAAGTAGCCTGTCTAGCACTAGTCCCAGGCCCTTTTATCAACTAGACAATCGTAAACTTTATAGTAAGGCCTTTTTACACAGCTTTTATTTTATAAATTTCTTAAATGTATTAAAGAAAGAGAAAAAAGATCTTCAGGGATTTTATTAAAGAAAAGTATCCTTTTTCTCAAAAAAGAGTTACTCTTAACTGAATCTTTAGATAGTCTAGTACGCGGAAATGGCAGCCTGCGTTTGTTCCGAGTATTTACATTATGGGTATGTTCTGTTCTAGCAAACTTATCACTATTTTTTTAAACATACATAACATTTTCATGAATATATTGCGATTAAAACATAAGTATATTATTTTCCTTGAATTTACCTCTCAGAGATTCCCTACATTTTAAAATATAGATTGCACGAGTAGCTCTCTTCTGCAGGATATAAATAGTTTCGACGTCATCAGTATGACCTCATAATAAACTAGTCATTAAGCTGTGAAAGTAACTAAAATAAATAAGTGTATCGACATCAGTTAGTAAGCGAATCTTTTTAACCGCGTAAGCTGTAGAACTAAGTATTATCACCAATCCGTTATTATCAAGCGCGTCGCACTGTCTGCAAGCCCAGGAAGCATATCGTAAGTAAAAATAAGCAAAAAGAATTTTTTATAAAGCTAATTTTCATACTTTATATTCCTCCCTATTACCTAGATTCGAGTTTTTTGATACGCATGACCCAGACCAAGAATCCAGAGTTTTTTTTAATGAAGTCATTATTATATATATTAGTTATTAAATAACTGTATTCCTAGAAAATGGTTAAAGCCTAGTAGATATAGTAATTATCGTAAATATTTCTATTCTGAATGGGAAATAATAAGCGACCTGTAGCTAAAAGCAAAATAACACAATAAATATAAACGTACTAAATCTCCGAACGAGCAAGGTAGGACGTAGTAGTACAGGAAGGCGATTGACGTCGTGGATAATGACATACTGTTATCAAAGCCAATATTGGATTCACTGCAAAACTATGTCATTTATTTGCTAATTATCTGAGAGATCGCCAGCAGTATGTAGAGTACAATGGGTGTCAGTCGGAACCATACCATACCATCAGGCGTGACTCAAGGCAGCAACAATAGTGAAAGATTTACCAGAAGTAATAAGACATGCTAGATGCCTTCTTAATGCAAACGATCTAAAATTACTCCTGTCAATACAAGGGGGACGGCTGTGAACGCTTGCAAGGAGATATAGATAGAGTATGTGAGTGAAGCAAAAAATAAACTCCAATTAAATATTTACCAATGTGCCATGGTGACATCTATTCGCGCCAAATTGCCACGGCATCATCAGTACAACGTGTCAGGGGTGGTTCTCAAGCGGGAAACGTCAGTAAGAGATTTAGGAGTGCAAGTGGATGCCCAACTGAATTTCCAAGATCATGTAGTGGAAATTTGCAAGAAAACATACGCAAGGATGGGATTTGTGCTTCGAAGGGCAACAACGTTCACTAATATTAAAGCTTGTACAATGCTCTGGTTAGGTTGGAGTGTAACTCGTCTGTTTGGGCTCCTCAAGAAGTTAAATACTGCCTTATGTTGGAGCGCATACAGAACAAATTTGCACGACACCACTATAACAGACTGTTTGGCGTCTATCCCTACTATCCTTTAATGTACCGAACATTATTTGTCTTAGGGATGGTGGGGTACAATATATTGGAAACCGGACGGGACGTTGAACTACGTAATGAAAGACTTGAGGGGTGTAGTGTACAACCCAAGTGTACTCCAAGAGCTGGGTTTCCCACTACTTATGGGATATGTGCGACGGCGAAGGCCTAGGTTATTTGCAATACCAATGGCTAGAACCAGTCTGTTGCTTCAGACGATAATGTCCAGGAGGTTGCGACTACTGAATGCTGTCTCCGACACTATCGATATATTTATATGTTCGCAGAGTGAATTCACAGTAGCGATATTGTGTAAATTATGTGTTTAATATTATATATGTACTTTATTATACTTTATTTAATGTTTCTCGACATTATCGTATTGGCATAGTCTGTAAGGATGTATTTCTGTAATAAATATTGAAAATTATGAGGGGACCACTGAAATTTTGAAGCCATGGTGTATCATCCGGCTTCTGACTTTTTACAGGATTAAACCTGTCATACATCAATGTGCTTTCTGTATATGTGCGTACACTCATACACGATCAATGAAACGGATGCAACCTGAAGCCCATTGAAGCTTTTACTGGATTTTTAATATTATTAGCTCCAACGGACAAAACATATTATTAACTAAACAATTCCCAAATATGCAAAGCGCTCCTATAGAAAACATTCTTTTGTTATTTTAAACAGTAGATTTAGTTAGTCCACTTAACATCGCTACATTTAGGGTGTTAAGAAACCTTAATAAGCTTTAAAGACTTAAGTATGAGTTAAGTAAGGTATAAACTTCTCATTCTACTTAAGCTATGGTTTACGACGACTGCTTTAATTGTTGATTTAGTTCCGTTTCGCTTGAAATACGCTTATGGGCGGTCAAGTAAGATATTTCACGTACAGCTTTTTAATTTAAAAAAAATGTATGAACGATATTTTTAGATATTTTTGGGATTGCTTGACAACAGAGACATAAAATTATTTTTTAACTAATACTTTTATTGATTTGTTATATTGATATAATTTACAACAGTTTTTTTTTTTGTTTTTTTTTTTATGAAGGAGGTAAAAATGCACAGCTGCAGGCCCGCGAGCGCATGCAGTCGCTATCGCGGGGACTGTGGGGATGGTTAACTCTTATCCCTCTGCTAATCAGAGGGGAGAAACCCGACCCACTAAAATTTCCTCCTGAGCCCTCCATATCGCCTGCTATGCCGGACACATTCATTCTGAATGAATGACGTCTGGCACCGCATTGAGTCCCCCGGGGGTCGCACTAGGCATTCAACCCAGGGAACTCAGGCGAATATGACTGCATACGGGCTCAGCGACGGCGCAGGGGGATACTGTTGGGCAAACGCTCCTCGCGTCTTGCCCCCGCACCCCCGCCTCGCCGCCGCCGAGCACAACCCCTTCGGCCATCGCCACGCACCTCCCGCTGACGCTCGGCAGCCTCCTTCTGCAGCAGGACATGCTCACAGAAGAAGGCCACCGCACGCCATGCCTCTTGGCTACCAAGCATTGCTGCAACAACGCTCGGTAGCGAGAGGTCCGTCCCGACGACCGACACTAGGTCATGGCGTTGCCTCGACCAAGTGGCACAATCGGCCAGGGTGTGCTCCGCCGTGTCCTCTGGGGCACCACAATGGTGGCAGATGGGAAGGGTTTCCCGCCTCGCCACCCTGTGCAGATACCGCTCAAAGCACCCATGCCCAGACAGTATCTGCGCCATCCGAAAGGACACGGCTCCACTCGGGCGATTCACCCATTCCCGTAGGCATGGGCGAATCGCCTCCACGGTGCGTACTCCCGCCCTAGGCATAGCCAGATCATGGGCCCATCTATTAAAGGTGGCCTCCCTGGCTTGCCTCCTTGCCGGTCCGACCAGTTCAGCCCATCGGCCACCTGCCCTAGTCTCACACTTGAGACGATACAGGTCGCCTAGGGCCAAATTTACAACAGTCTTCCAACTTAGCTTAACTTTGTTTAACATGCATGTTACAAGCTTGCTAGCAATAATAATATAATTGATGTATATGTGTGGAAATAAAAAAAGGCTTGATTTGATTCCCTGTAAAATAAAATTTGTTTCTATATGACTGTTAACGTGTATATATATCGAAACTGATCAATGAAACATGTAAAAAAGTGAAGTATAAATAAAATAATCTTTAATAAGCAAACAAAATCATAACATATTTGTGTCATTAAGATATACTAATTAATACCGTTTAAGTAAAATCATATTTTATGCTCACATCTAGTTAATACAAAGAGAAATTTATTCACGTTATACGAGGTAAAATCCAGTTAGTTTATGAAAATACCGTTTTGCCAATCTATTACAAGCTCCATAAAACGGCATAGATGTAAGCCATTGTAAGCATAATCGGTATATCTATGAAAGGGCTGCGCAATCAGAATTGTTCGAGCCTTTTTGACGGTTGGGCGGTCAATCATATTAGTTTTTATGTCGTTTTTCAATTGATATTTTCGAAATACGAATTTCTCTAACAATAAAACCTCCACGGACCGTTTTTGGGTTATTGCTAAAACAATTGTGGGTAAAAGCTTCGGCTGGTCCGTCAATAATAAAAAATTCTTAAGCAATTGAAAAATTGTATTGCATATATTAAACAACAACAACTCTTATGGGCCTAGTGGCTTTAGCGTGCGATTTCTATGTGCACATTTAACATTCGCTCTAACGGTGAAGGAAAATATCGTGAGGAAACCGGCTTGCCTTAGACACAAAAAGTCGACGGCATGCGTCAGGCACACTGTTTTTATTTATAATACTTCTTAATTTTTTTATTAACACTTCTAAGGATAAAGGGTAGCGGCCTTATCACTAACAAACGATCTATTTCAGGCAAGCCTACTAAGGTTATAGATTCTAACCCTAGTAAGAAATTAACAAAAATAAAATTATCAGGCGTACACTTTAAAAATTAATATGTATAAAAAAATAAAAGTTAATTATAACAATCATGAATCACAACTAACGCTAGGATCGAAAATACAATAAAAAAATGTAATGACTATTTAAAAATATGTATTAGTATAATTACAAAGATCACAATTAAATAGATGGAAAGGGTATGGTTAAAAGGTCTATCTAGAAACTTTTTCGTACTTTTCAAATATCCCATTCCTCTAAAGTGAGTTTTCAAATTCTTCAACGACTAATATAGCGCGAAAAAATAAGAAAAACTACAAATTAGTTGAACTATGGACCAATACCGAACAAATACATCTAGCTATGGCGACAACAATGTAAAAAAAGTTAATAATGTGTCTGAAATGTAACAGAATTCCGATCTACGAAGTCAATATTTTTTATTTGAATAAAACATTGATTACATAATGTCCCTATTCAAAATATTGTTTATTTTCGCTCTGAATACAACAGAATACTCGGTAAGGGTCGTATTTGTACTGTATACAAATAATAACTGAGGACAGAGTTACAAAAACCTACTGTTTCTAACCGCATTTGATACTTGACTTTAAAACTATTATATAATCTCTTTTATATACAAAATAATTCTAATTATAAAGACCCATACAAAAGTAACATAAATGAAAATGCATTATAAATATTATTACTAAAAATATTTGTACTAAAGAAATATTTCAAATATCAGCGTCTTCAGCTTAGACCAAACATGTCTGTCAAGAGATAGAACCCAATTCAGCCATTATTTTATAGTTATATTGGTAGCTAATAATAATAAAAACAATAAAATAATATTAAACATATTTAATAATAAACTTTCCCTTTTTTGCCTCTATTTAATAAATATAACAAGTAGCAGTAAAATATTTTAACTAGAAGTTAAGTTAAACTTTGAAGTACCAGGATGACATAAGTTAGGAGGCAATTGAAATTGGAACATCGAATACAAGGACTATCCTCAATCGTAGTTGTGGCGGCAATAGCAATTTGCGTTGAGTGATCCATTCGTTTCTGACGAGAACGCGTAATGAGTCATTAATCCTACTAATTCGGTTATTACGACGTTGATGCGATCAACGATTGATGGGAACAAATTCTGTTTATATTTGATAAAAGCTTACATAAGTTATGTCTTGCACACAAATTAAAGTTTATTTTAGAAATAAAACTTGTTTTTTTACAACAATCCATGCAAAATTTTTTATGTAAGTTATTATTCTTGATCAAGTGAGACTTGAAAAAAAATTAATATAGATTATTAGACGTTGAATAGCGAATTAAATTAGTTTTTTTTTTTGGAGTATTTCATATTAAATTTAGAAACTTGTTACCGGGATAAATCCCCCGTTTGACGGTTTCAAGAGCATGAAGATAGCTATGTTAATAATTTGAAAAAAATGTTTATAAGCTTTGATTTGTTTTAACTTAGAATAAATTACTACCTTCCGTTGTGTTGTAATAAAAAGACAGTGGTCTGAGCTCCTTTGGGTCAAACCGAAAAACCAGATGAAGAATCTGTATATATAGCAATCACAATACGAATATATTTTTAAGGTGGTCGCGTGGGTAAAATAGATTACATTCCGACGTGTGATTCGATAGAATTTTCAGTCTCTGTAAGCTTGTTGAAAACGGCCTGTTATGTCATCTCTGTATCCAACCAGCCTTTATGGGTTACCACTGTTGACATACGAATAGTCCGCGATAATGATGTTGTAATGCAATTAACGCTGCAAATTGGTTTAATCAAGTTCCGGTAAACATCTACTGGTAATAATTGACAAATAATCATGTGGTTGATTGTACGTACAATACGGTTATATAATGCATATTGCATTTATTACAACAAAAAATAAATTTAAAAGAGGTCATAGGTTATGGCCGATGGCTGCCCATGCGTCATACTCGTGAACGGGAGCTACTTGTCGTGACTGGTCAGTGTTGAATTCGTATATTTATTTCACGCACATTGTATAAAACAAATATCTTAGCGATTAAAAAGTGTGGAGAGTTTATTGCCAGTTCTTCTCTTCCGTTATACGTCCTAGATTTGAGAACTGGCAGTAAATGTAAAATTAGAAGCATTTATAATGTATTTCTTTTTTGACGTTCATAAGTGTACATTGTGGGCGCAAATACGGCCCCCTCATGGAATACTGTTATCACCTCTGGGCGGGGGCTCCCCAGTACCAGCTCCTTCCACTTGACCGTATCCAACGAAGAGCGGTTCGAATCGTCGATGACCAATCCCTCTCCGAGCGGCTCGATCCTTTGGCGTTGCGTAGAGATGTGGGGTCACTCTGCATCTTCTACCGCATTTACCATGGATAGTGTTCAGAGGAGTTGTTCGCCTTAATACCTGCAGCTGAGTTTCAGCATCGGACGTCGAGGCAAAATACAAAATTCCACCCGTATCACCTCGACGTCCGACGTTCCACGACTGAGCGTTTTTCAATTTCTGCCGTGCACCACTGCTATGTGGAACCAGCTGCCCATTGAAGTATTTCCGAACCAATTCGACTAAGGGTCCTTCAAGAAAAGAGCGTACAAATTCTTAAAAGGACGGCAACGCACTCGCGAGCCCTCTGGCATTGAAAGTGTCCATGAGCGGCGGTATCACTTAACATCAGGTGAGCCTCCTGCCCGTTTGCCCCCTATTTTATAAAAAAAAAGTGTTACCTATATGAATAAACGATTTTGACTTTGGCTATATTATAACACACTCAAGGGACAAATATCCATTTCATATCTTCAGATTATATACATAACCGACGGCTTAACATGTTGATCCACCAGAATTCAGAATCTATAAGAAAATTTGCATTTTTAGTTTTAGTTAGAGTGGTCCCTACTTTTGCCCAGACTGTTGTTTATTTTTTATTCTAGCTCTAAGTCTGATTCAAGATTTAGCGCTAAGAATGAGTTCCGTACGTCAAATATAATACGTTTTTGGCTAACGGGAATCATACTTAGTGGTATGTAACGAATGTTTAGTTTCATACTTTAAAAAAAATATACGCAACATCACCGCAATGTATGTTACATTCCAGATTATGAGCTAAACGTACCCACAAAATAAAATCAAAAAATCCACATGCATTTTCCAAAGATTCCTCACGTATAGAAATGAAATCTTTACAATAAATCTAACAAAACGCATTAGCCATTACCGGTAAAACATTCAGCTGAAGTTAAAGTCAGAAGCGAGTTCCAAGATTCAATTTCCGGCCATATTACGAGCTAAATGTCTAACTTTCCTCTAGGTTAGTGCACTAGTAAAGGATTCTACTTTATGACTAACTTTAAGGCTATTGTGGGAACTTGTGCTGGTGTTTTTAAAGAGCTCTCAAGCTATAAGTTTAGGCTTTGTAGTTTCGTCTGCACGTGAAGAGGAACTGTTTTTGACGAAACAAATTACTTGGTTTTAAATTGGAGATAAGGGATAAGTTGTGTTATGTTTAAATTAGTTAGCTATTTTTTAATAATATAAAAAATATTTTATTAATCATTTAATTAGTTACTATTTTATTTAAAGCATCCTAGTTCTGTAATCCTTATATAAAATTCACAATGTTCGTTCCCATACTCCTCCGAAATGGCTCGACCGATTCTTAGATTTTTTTATGTATATTCAGTAATGTCCCTACGGATAAGGAGTGTCCCCAAATTTAATTTTTTTGTACAAAATTTTTATGATTTTCACTCCTCTTCTATTAGCACCTATATTTTATTTGTTAATTAAAAAATATAATTTGAACTCTGAGGTTTATATAGAAAAATATTCACCGAACCGGGGTAGCATAGCAAAATGTTCCATGTTGGTATGTACTAGGCTAAGTAAAATAAAATGAAACGAAGTTCGCGGGGGCAGCTAGTTATTATTAAAAATATGTTATTACAATTTTGATTTCTAATGTGTATATTTCTTAATGATGGCTTCTACAGGGCATATATAAACTTTCATTATTATTATTTACATAAATGAACTAAAAACAAATACATATATAATAATAAAGTATTTTTACCTCCAATATTGCATTTTACAGTTTAAAATGCTGCAAGTATTGACCATCCTTGTGAGAGGCTAATACGTAAAATTGGATTTTAGATCTAGATTTAGGCATCTAATAACAGACCACCAGCCTTCACGGTCAAAATATACAAAGAGATTATAACAAACTAAAGTAAAGTAGGCAACGAAAGAAAACTATGAGTCGTTGTGAGTGTGTGAATATGTGTTAGGATGTGTGAATATGTTAGTGTGTGAGAATGAAACGCGTGTGAAAGAATTTTATTTAAAGTCTACGTCTAATGCCTGTGGATCACAAATTTCGTAATTAAGGGTTTTTAAATATTTAGAAACAGCTTTATATATCCCCACTTTTTAAATTAAATGTAATAATTGAATCCATAGTTACCACAACGATAAGAATCTATTATTTTAGCTTATATAGTCAGTCACAACCACAGACGGTAATAAGAAAAAAAAAGCTATATAAATTCTAGAACATTCGCGTATTAGCGTTCTAAGTTCTAAATAACAAACCCGTTTAGCGGTATGGAGTGCAAAAGGTCTAAGAAAACTTCCCCTAAGTTCGTTTACAGCCCTTTAATGGTGGTTTATTCCTTTGATTCACTTCGGAACCCCAGCAATTAAGTTCTTTTCAGTATTTAATGAGAAGAAAGTCCCGCTGTTTCCTGTCAATCAACTTTTGAATAGTGAAAAAAATTGCCGGTTGTTTAGGGGAATTTTAAATGTGATCATTTGAATTTGTATTTTTTTGTAGACATTTAAATTTTTAATTACTATAGTTTTTAAATATTTAGATAATATTTTGGTAGGTTGATAATATCGACTTCCTCGAATGTTGTTAGACGTGCGTGCGCGTATCGCGTAGAACACGAAAGATACGAAATACGTTAAGAATTGATGTTATGTATCTACCAAGACGAAACAATCATTTTTTGTTCGGGAATCGAATTCGGGAACCAAGGGATGTCTCATTTTAGATTAAAGATTAGACTAAGTTGCTATGGTTACCACTTTTGGCACACATTTTGTAAAACGTAAGTAACGCAAAACTATACTATATGAATACAATTTTAACCTTCATTAACGCCCTTTAAGCGGAAGTCTGTGGTAATTTTAAAGCCGAAGGCCCTTTGTTGCATATTAATTGGATTTTACGAACCCTAAAGGAATGTTCGATTATCAAATTGCTTCATATCAAAGAGTTAACACACTTTAAACTTGCAACGTTGTTTGAAGCCCTATATTACGAAGGAGTGGCTATGAAATTACTAAAGACAATCTGATATTCGTTAATTTATAGATCTATTAATATTGCCAATTAAAATATACCATATAACGGTTTTGAATTAATTTGACTTTGATGTTTATAAATTATAATGAAAATGGCAGATGATACCAGCGCCATTGCTCCGAAATATATATTTATATATAATGTTAATACATAAAATTACTTTGTTTATGGTTGATCAATTTTATATGAATTTATTGTTTATATACATTTAAGGTAAACTCTATATATAAACCTCTTGCTCAGAGAAATTCCCTTACAAGAAAATGGAAAAGGGAAAACAACAGATGTTTTTTTGGTAACTTGATAAATGACGACTTTTATATTCTTTGGTAATGTTTGAAAAAATAGGTTGACGAAATGGAACCCTTTTGTTTTATTTTAGTAAAAATAATTGTAAACATTTCCCTGTTGTTACTTTGAGGATATTTGTTATAATAATATACCGCGAAACAAAAGTCTCTCCTCTAACTTTCATTCCGATCCTTTTAGAGTAGACTCTCGGGGCGTGGCAGAGGCCCTAATCAAATTTATAGTAAGCAAAAAATATGATTCTATTTTCATATATTATCCTTTTACGTAAATATATTTATTCGACGTCCTTATGGATTTACGTGCTAAATTAAAAATTAACTCACAATGGAAAAAATTTAAACATTGTCGCCATAGAGCATAGAAACTTCTATTCAAAAAGTCTCAACTGAAATCTCAAAAGTTTAGATACGACACTTGTGACACGTTCAACTTAAACATCCCGTATCGACTCAAGCATACTTCAGCACCTTAAACTCTTGAGCGAAGTAACGACCCTAAAGTCTCAACTTAGACAAACACATAAATTGTTTCCAGCCAGCATTTATTCACTCACGCTTTAATAGCCTCTATTCTTTGGATAATAAAACTCATTTTTCGCTAGGTTTTGTTATATATGACGAGTTATATGTGAAATCTGATCGTACAATCTTGACCGCCAGCAATACTGATTCAAGATTAATTTTTTTTGTTGATATTTGAAATTACAATAATTTTATATAATAGTTCCCATTGTCACAAACAGTTTTTTAAAGGAAGATGGAAGTCGCAAGCATTATGTTAAGAGATAGCAGTAGGAAGCAAACACGAGATGTTGGCGTGACTCCAGAGTTTTTACAATATCACGACACCGTATCAATGATTTATTATTTAATCACGAGAAACGGGAATCAGCCTTAATTGAAAGTATCCATTTCAGTCTGCAATTTTTTACAATTTATACTTTGTGAATCCATACAAAAAATTACAAAATGGTATTCGTCGGTGTCATACAATTTTCGATTTTTTTGTTTTCGATTGTCTGTTTGAATCAGTTAAACAGAGACGATGGCGAATTATGTCTTTGATCCTTTGATGATTTGGTAATCTATTCTCCCAGTACACAAGCTGGCGTGGCAAAGTACCGAGTGACAAGGCAGCGAAATTACAAATCTGTCCTGCAGCTTGTTTTGTTTAATATAGACTCTTGGGGTATATGGTATTCTGTATAAGTGTTAGTTCTAAAAGCGGGTAATTTTGTCACAAAACCATCACAATAGAACTAAGCCAAGCGAGAAATATTTAGACAGAGCTATCTGCAGAGATTGAATAATTCCTGCAATAATTAGTTTTAGTTGAGTTTTATTTTATATCGTTATTGATACATGTTTATAGACATGGTATGTTTGAACAAACATTTACCAATTTTGATTGTGGCTTAGAATCTTTTAATTTTTCTTCTCGTTGCTTTGTAAAACAAGTAGATTCAGAATGTCCAAGTTTGTGGCAATAAGAACATGCTAGGGTGGGTACCCTCATTTTTATTTTTATTACGTAACAATAAACAGTGTTGTTTTAAATGTTCTACCTTATTACAAAAATGGCAACGACGACCTGTAGTTAACTCGCTTATTTTAGGGCGCTTAGAAGCTTCATATTCACCACGAGTCTTGTCTGAATATCGCTTAAGGTTTTTAATGTTAGGGTACGTATTTAAATGCCTATCAAGTGACACAAAACACAAAAGTATTTTTAAGTAAATCCGTGTGTACCTAAAAAAGTCGAAACTTCCGCATCAGGTTTTTACTTGGTACCCATAGCTCCATCATATCCACATCAGGTGAGCCTGCTGTCCATTTACTCCGTTCTATAAAAATAACCTTAATTTCGCACTGCATTTTTCCCATAGCACCTGCATTGCTTTATTTACAAAAGTTGACGGTAAGAGGTCGCTTGTCAGCTACGCATAGCCATTAGTCCGGAAACTGAAAATTTTTCGTTTTGTATCAGAATGATTCCTATATCGAAAAATTGTTAGACCGGAAAACATCCTTAAATTTGTTTTGTTTGATTACAATACAATACAACAATACTATAGGATAAAATAAATAATATGTCCATCATCGAGTATTCTTTAGAATACAATCCAAATTTGAATTTGCACATAGAACTATAGAATATATATGAAATGTCTTTTAACGATACATTTACTTTATATATTCAGTAAGGTAAAATGTGTTGATTAAGAATAGTGTGATAGTCTAGCTAGGCTGGATTCACGCCAGCTGCAATTAGCTACAACACTGGCTGCATACTAAACTGTGAAACAAAAGGCTAAAAAACCAGCTGACTTTTACTGGGAGTTCGTGATTCGAGAAGAACGTGCTTTGACTCGTTACTCTTTTTCTAACCGCCAACACATCTGCAATTTTTGTTCTTTTACCGTGGATACGAACTGTGTGAAGTCCCATAGCCCACATGCCTACGTATGCCTAGTAGTGAAAATGCAAGGGTATATATATATATATATATATATATATGTGGTTATTTTACTTGAAATCAATCACTTTTATGCTATTTCTTGTATAATCCATAATGTTCTAACGAATAAAAATCTTCGTATTAAAATTTAAATGACAGGCCATAACTAGCGTCTTTTCCACAGACTAGCAAAAAATTAAATGAAACATCAGTTAACATATAGTACATAATTAATAAAGAATTAAATATTTAACTAGAAAATATTTTTTTTTCTTGACATATTTGCATTCCGGTACCAAGTAAAAAAAACCTAAAAGCTATTCGTGTATCATGGGAAGATTAAAAGCCAAGACTGTTAATTAAATCTAACAGAATTATGTCTAATCCAATACTTTTTTGACTCATATAAGTTATACTTACTAATTGCGCTAAGTCGACTGAATTATTACCTAACACAGTTTTTTTAAATACAAACGTTTTTGTGACCGTGGAACAGAAATGGGTCACTGTTTCTCTATCCACTGAAGCGTAATCTCCTTGCAATAATATTACAATACTTTAGTAAAAAAATAACTAATAAATCAAAGATAATAGAAAAATAATCATTGGTTTACAATGTTAAGGTAAAAAGTGCGACAGTAGGAACCGATTTAGATGTCATTACAATTTATGACGTTATAAATCAAATTCTGGCTATTGAAAATAAAGTATGTTATAAGTTTATCTTTGCTTATCACAACCGAATATGTTATATGCCGATGCGTAGAGACCTAATGTATCTCTGCATCTTCTACCATATTTACAATGGAGAATGTTTAGAAGAGTTTTTCGGATTATGTCTTCATCTGACTTTCATCATTACCTCGACATCTGTTCCAAAATTGAGCTTGAGTATTTTTAAGGTAGTTGTTACCTCGCACATCGTGGAACAAGCTGCCCACTGAATTTCCAAAAAAAAACGCTTAAAAGGCTGGAGATGCACTTGTTTTATATTTAATTTATTCAGTTATCAATTTTAAACAAATGTTATGAAAGCAAATAGCTGGAATTTTAAACGAAACGTATTTGACATTCCTCTAAAAAAGAATGACAGGAATCCGTTTCAAACTCCGAGGCCTTTTAAAATAATATTTTTTCTTTGCAACGTGAGTTGTGACCTCTTTTAAAAAGTGAAATATTTACGAGGCCCTCACACACCGACTATAATTCAAGTCGGCTTGATGGTGTGTCACTGCCAAATAAATTTATCTTTATTTTAACGAAAATCCTACACGAGGTTTTACAACGAATTCCAAAAATCGTGGTTTATTTCTGTTATTTTCAATACTACGCACAAAATCGAGCCAACCTTAATCTATTTCTGTGAAATGTTCTTAATCAGTCTCAAGAGTTTCCAAAGGAAAAAGAAAATGTGGCTAGTGGAAAAAACAAAATTAGACCAATTTGCTATGTAAACATACAGTTATACGTTTTTTTATAGAGCAGAGGGTAAATGGGTAGGGAGCTTACCTGATGTTGCCTTCCCAAGAACACTCCCAATGCTAGAGTGCTCGCGAGTACGTTGCCGGCCATTTAATAATTGGTTCGCTCCTTTCTTGAAGGACTCTACGTAAGTAATTGTACAATATTGTGAATTTTCTTTGCACAATAATTGGTCTAACCTTATAAACGAATCTACCTACGAGTACGATATTAACGCGTTTAAATAAAATATTATCGTGTAAGCAAAGGCTCCACAAACAATGACCGAAACTGTATTGTAAAAGTTAAATTACACCCAACTCCACAGATTTCTGTTCCGGCTCTTAATTTTTCTCATTTCGTCTCCCTTCACAGTTCATCTTAGCTAATTAAGTAATTATGCTAATTGTCTAGATTACTTAAAAGAATTCGACGTAAAACTCGCTCAAAGAGAAAATAAAACGTTATTTTCTTTGACCCGAATGTTTATTAATTGAATTGTATCTTAACTTTTTATCTCTGAGAGAGTTTCGTTATTCTCCATTTGTGAAAATAATTTAATAAATAAAAAGATAAAACAACCAGGTCACCATTATATTACAAATAGAAAATAAAAATAAGTGGAAGCTGGAAGTAAATAATGGGAACTAGGTCTAAACATAATTTACGTGAAAATATTTATGATAACGTAATCAAAAATCCGCCAACTTCATTAGTTAAATATATATTTATTCTGTCATTGTAATTTCGTGAAAACAGTGTAATTAGAGTGATTTGTTATTTGAAGAAGGGGGTAAAATATTATACTGGTATAAAGATGTAGAAAATGTAATTTATTTCCATTTAAATAGAATATCGTTAATTGCAGTTAGAAACAGAGGGCGACGTGAAAATTGTAAATAGGCCTAATCATTTTCATTAACGTCTCTTGGCACCCAGGGATCCGTAGTACCTAAAAAAATCATCTCGCTCAGCCTGTTAAATAAATTTGAATTTAGTATATCAATTTTACCACACACTGGTCGCATATTGAAGTTTTTTTTACGTGTAATGATTTTAAGTGCTCGCTTTTATAAGCTTATAAACTAAGCTATAGATGAAATACTTTCTTTGTGTCTGTTTCATACTATTTATTACTTTTTTAGAACCTACAGGATGTGATATGTATTATGTGCGATTTTTAACCTTTATTTTACAATGTCTATTTAACTTAATGTTGAACCATGTTAAAAACTTCTAGTAGAATGTTTACTACTATATAGTTATTTAAGCTATTCATTCCCTCATTCTTTAAAAGCCTTTGATACTGCTTTTACAGTATGTTCGTAACTTCACTCACATAACTCAAAATAGTTGTCTACAAAGTCTAAAAACTTCAAAATCTCAAAGGCAAAAACACGATTCAAAGGAACCTAAAACTTTGAATCACTGTAAGAATGTATGCGCAAGTTATGTATGTAATACAATATTCGTACAATGAGCATGAGGGTTTTTTTACTACAACTAGGGTGACCTAACGTCATCTTTAACATATGCAAATTTCTTCTTGATAAATCTTTCACAGTCTTGACCCACGCGTATTAATTAAAATATTTTGTAAAAAATATGTGTGTGCTATATTTTCAACCGAAAACTATACGTTATACGCTACGCCATATCGCTTATTCCTCTATTTATTGCATTTGTGTATAATTATAATTTTCATTTGTATATTATTACAATTGACAGTATCCAATGATTTTTAATGCGTGAAATAATTATAACTGTGCCTTGCATATGTGCGTAACGATGTGTAAATTTGGTTTTAAAAATAAAATTGATATTTTTATTATTTCATAACATATCATCTATATATTTATTACAAATTGAACCTGTTATTTAGTTAATATTACATGTTAACAATTTATTTCATTAATGTGGAATAAAATGATGTCTAGCAAGCTGTAAGACAACTCGAGTTTTAATTAAAATTTAATTAATTTTTAATTGTACTTGCCAAATGTAAATTATTTATAAATTCGTAAAAAATGAAAAAAAGAATGGTAACCTGATAAAAAAGTATAGGTACGCAATATTAACTAATACCATTTGTTTAATCAGATGGCAAATAATAAACCTAGCATTCTAATATAAGGAACTCCATGGGTCTACCGCATGAACACTCTTCACCAATCCTTAATCTACTCTTGACAAAGCTTTATATTCGTCCCATTGTGAAAAACGACGCTAATTATCCCGCGCGATCCCCGAGGATTGAATATTTTCGTCTTTCTGAAATAAATCATCATTATAACTTTGTTTAAATTTACATTAAAGCTCAGGAATACATTTATACATTGAATAAAATGCTTGAAAGTTTTGAATTGTCCTGTTTTTCTTACAGTAAAAGGTGTTCTATGACAGAGTTTACTGCGGAACGCCTTACGCGGTGGACGTGTACAAAAATTATTTGTTTCGCGAAATTAAATATATATAAGTAAAGAAATTGTAATATCAAAGTTAAATGTTTTCTTATTATTCCTTTCCTAATGTAAAAGTGACTTGAATTGAACGTGATTATTGATAAACTATATATGTATATAGTTGATTAAAATCGTTTTACCGTCACCAATCCAGTTAATATTATTAGTAATTAATATATATAAAGATTGGTTGAATGGCGTAAAAAGATCCTTATATTTAGTAAGTTATTTAAAAGCTGTAAATTTCTCTCAATAAATAAAATAAATAAATATTTAAATGTTACTTATTTGTATACATTATAATTTAAAAAAATATAGAAATACTTTCATAAACTTGTTAATAAGCGGTATGTGGAACCAGCTTACCATGTCAATATGCGTTAGGTATCTCTGAGTACGTATTTCAGCATGAAAGGAATTCCGCTATCTTTTATTTTTAAACTACAATCGTTGAATTAAAATAATTACGAACATAAAATGTTTAACTAATTATCTATCATGTGTTGGATATCTACTAAATATCTTTTCTTCTATTATATTCTTTAATACAAAGAGCAGTCTGTCTATCTAAAAACCGGAATATCGAAATGATATTTCTAAAGAACTAAAAAACCTCATAAACTTCTAAACTCGAACTCAAAGTAAATACAGACATTTTACATTAAATTCTGGGAAAACTTAACAAATATAAATCAAAAGCCGAGAGCTTTTCTTTTTGTAGTTCATCAAAAATGCAAAACTTCATGAAAATATATGCGGATCGGTGTTGAGTTGTAAAAAAAATTGTTCACACGCTTGTGATGCAGATTGCGGTCCAGAATTTTTACATATAAATACTAGCCTCCAGTGGCTACGTTACATATAATAAAAATATATCCATTTTTGGGCTACAATTTATGTTAAGTTGTATTAAAATGTTCCGTATTTAGTAAAACTTTATTGCAAATAGTGGCGTTATTACAAATAGGTGATGCCTAAAGACGCTTATAACATTGATTGAATAATATGTTATAGTCATCAACTGTTTAAGTAATATCTTTTTGATTATTTACTACATGCCAAGTTAGCGTTTTATATTATAACTATTGACTTACTTATGAATTCCGGCAAAAAGTACATTTGAAAATGTTATAAACGACGGAAATGGAGGTGATACAGGTGCATTCGTATTCGGCATTCCGGAGAGTCAGTTTATATTAATCCAAACAACTCTTGAACAGTCTCCATGTTAAATGCAGAAGGTAGAAGTCCTTTAATTGTACGTTTATGAATAAAGGGTGTGTTATTAAAAATATTATTAAGCTATAAATATCAATATTAGTTAACTGCTAATTAAATACGGTCCGTTCGGTTTAACGGATTTCGAAATTGATATCTATTTCACCGTATTAATTACAGTACTACAATAACAAATGTTATCAATTTATAATTGATATAGTAATGATAGTGTTATTATGGAGTTTCAAAAATCCTTTATATTTTCCAGTCCAGCGTGAGACTTTCATGCGTCTATCTGTTGTATATGTGTGCGTGCGGTACCATTGGTTCGACTCCGGCGAAGTGAAGGAAACCATAGAATTAGAAACCAAGTCGTGAGTCGGGCATATAAGGCTGATTTTGCATATTACAAAGAAAAACAAATTATCACGAAACAGACACAGAAATCTGAAGCCCACACCTAAGGGTTTGTAGCGCCACTGGTATGTCTTTTTGAATCGGTACTTATTTATTTGCTCCAAAGTATTCAGGAATAACATTGTAAATTCAATATCAACACGTTTTCACCTAAGTGAACCGTATTTTAAATTCAAGCGCAGATGTTGTTTTAGTTTTAATTTTATAGAGCTTGCAATAACTGCGCTGTGCACTTAAAAAAATCAATATGCGTAAATACAAGACCGGAACTTGATGAAAAGGCATTCTGTCCGTAAAATTTGCTAAAATACCGTCGACCCCTCGTTACGATTTTTGTAATCAAAAATGCAAATCTCCTGTTAAAATTATACTGATTTGCAAGTCCGCTTTTTACTCAGTACATTTTCTTTTTTGAGTCGCTGTTTCATAAAATTATCGTTGATTTTCAAACCGTTTCGACTCTAAAAAGAAACTGTTACAAAATGCAGATAGAAATGCATACTTTTAATGCGCAGTTTAGGTCCACCTTTTAAAGTAGGTCATGCATTTTCGGATGTAAATAGAATAAAGAAACAAAATCGGAGAAAATTTATTTAAGTACATTCAGATATTAGTTGACCGTAGTTAGTTAGTTTTTCGTGTTCCTCATAAGAAAGCGGAACTGGAACAACTTAGATTTGGTTGGAGTTCCTAAATTTTCATGGATTTTAAGATACTAGGTCTTAGTCCATTTTATTAGTTCTAAGGCTCGTTTAATATTATTTAATCTATCTGATCAACACCTAAGCTGATAGAGGATCCACCTACATATATGTTGTTAGATCCGGTAGTTTCAAGAACTTTTCATGTATCAGGCGGAGTGTTTGGCAAGTTCATATATTTAATCGTTTCTACATTATACAATTTTCTATTTTTTTTGTCTTTGCTATATTTTCTTTTTCTAAATAGCTGACCCGGTAAACGTCGTATTGCCATTTATATTATTTATAGGAAACATTTTTTTTAGTTAAATAAAAATAACTATTAACTATATTAAAAAAGGGGTAAAATAAAAACAAAAAAAGTTGGGGTGGGCACCCCTTATCACTTAGCGGTTTGAAATATAAATAATAAGTTACCGATTCTCAGGCTTACTGAATATGCATAAAAATTTCATAAGAATCGATCGAGCCGTTTCGTAGGAGTCTGGGAACGAACACTGCCTGCATAACTGTTATTGCCACAGTTAAAACTCTCTTCAATTAATATCCGAAATACGGAGAAAGTAAATACTTAAATAATTTCCAGTATTTTATTATTTATATTTCATTCATACAGGAAAAATTTAAAAATAAAGTATATCGTATATTCTAAAGTGCTGACATTCTTCATGTAGTAAAACTTAATCCAGGATAAACAGTAATTTAGGTCTGCCTTAGGTGCAGTCTGATGTCGTTAAAACAAATATGTATAAACATACTTGAAAGTAATATATAATGAGAACGATCTCCGTTTAATTAAAATTAATGAAATTTGTGATGAGATTAAAATAAACCCGACATTTGTGTCAAGTCTTTCGTTATACGAAATTTAGTCACGTTTGTATTACGTGAAACAACTTGGTGAAAAGTTCTTGTTACAAATGTACTTAGTCATCGTTTGAAATTATATATGAAATGTCTGTACTTTGATATCAAAGAGTCATTTGAAACGCAAAATTCGTTTAAAAGTATTTTTTTCAGTTTTGATGTTAACTCAAGTTTGAAGTTCTCCTAAAGTTCCCGTTTGAAGCACTGGGATACCTGGAATAACAATCTCTTTTTTCCATCAGTAGCTGTCTGTATAGCGGAACACCAGTTTCTATTCAATGACTCTCTTATTACAGTGTACAATTTTATGGACGTTGAGTTTTTCAATTGATTTGTCCATTTGCTCGGTCACGGGAGCCTTCTGTGTTACCAATGTCTTATTATATAGTCTAGCAACCTATAAATTATCCAATCTAGTATTACTTCATGATTTATGATGATGTTATGTTCACCAATTTTTTTTAAATACTCAGAGAGAATTTAATCATGCTTCAGGATAATATTTGCACACAGCCATGTAAGAGGCAGGAGGCACTTTCATAAAAAAAATCAATGGCGCTACAACCCTTTTAAGTCTTGGCCTCAGATTTTTGTATCTGTTTCATGATCATTTGTTAAACTAATAGGCAAGTAGGTGATCAGTCTTCTGTGCCTGACGCACGCCGTTGACTTTTTTGGGTCTAAGGCAAGCCGGTTTCCCCACGATGTTTTCCTTCACCGATCGAGCTAATGTTAAATGCGCACATAGAAAGAAAATCCATCGATGCACAGCCGGGGATCTAACCTACGACCTCAGGTATGAGAGTCACACGCTGAAGCCACAAGGCCAATACCAACATTAAAGCTTCGCCTTAATTGTTTATTTAATTAATTAAATATTGTATGTATTGTTATATGTTCCATTTTGACCGCGAGGTTAAAATAAGCTCGATTTTATTAATAACATTTATTTATTGAGTATTATTTTTATTATTTGAATATTCGTACAACATTCCCAGTCTTTTAACATTTTTGTAATACTAAATAAAATTTACTTCATGGCCTTTCGGTGGAGTCAATATAGGAGATACTAAACAAAAAAATGATCAGTGTAGGTCTAAAATGTCTATCGCATGTCGTTTCATCGTCGGACTTCCAACCGAAATTCAAAATTCACCTCGATTTCCGTCGTTACACAACTGAACATTTTTTTGCCGTGCAACATTACCAATTTGAGCCATCAGTTGGGGAAATTCAGGAGTAACATAACTGAGGGTTCTTCAAACTTCAAAGAAATTGAACTTTTATGGTACTGTGAGTATTGATGAGTGACATCAAGGTCTACTGTCCATTTGCATATGACCGAACGGAAATCAATGGAGCAAAAAAAATGATAAATCTAAATTTGGTATATCTTCCAATTAAACAATTAAATTTACTTCTAACTTTCGTACCGGGAAATTGTGACAACAAGAAGTGGATCAGTTTACTGAATACAGAGAAGTTGTTATAAATCATGATCAATCATGAGCAGGAGGAGTTAGGTTCGAACGCCTACTCGTTGGTCTGACCAAATCAAATCAATTATGGGTCTTAATTTCCCTAATGCCCTGATCGAAGCGAAGGATAGAGTATTGTTGGGGTTAGCAAGTCGACATATCGGTTAGGGCTTTTCAAGACAGCAGGACCTTTAGTAATGATGACAGCGAAGAAAAGAAATCCGTATAGAACCGTTAAGCCGTTATGAAACAAATAATGAATACTTACTGAATGTTGTTGTATTTATGACACATTTTCTGAATGAGCGTTTGAATGTCGAACCTAAAAAGTTTCGTCAGAAACTGCCCTGTCTTGCTTATAACTTTAAGAAAGTACATTTATCAGAACGGAATATTTTTTCTAATAAATCTTATTATTTATTAAAACTTATAATTAGAAGACATTATGTCGGTAACACATACATCCTGTTCACTGAATATATTTGACGGCCTTACATGTTTATTACATTTACTACATTTTAACCAAGTCGAGTGTTTTCATAAATCCTGCTAGGCGAACGTTAAACACACTGCCCACTTCATGTGTATTTTGAATGGTGGCAATAAAATGCAATATTATGCAGTCTCTCCAAGCTAAACTATGTTTGGTAAAGTAGTTTAAGTTGTATTTAAGTGTCAAATTATATTGCGCTAACATAAAACTTCTTTTATTCACACGCTTGCGATAAACCAAGAGAAAATGCTAAAAAATTCTATTTATCTTACACTAAAGATGTTATTAAATATGTTCATTGGAAGAAAATACTACTAAGAACTAATAATGGTTATTGACTTGCAAGACATTGGTTTTCAATATCACCATTATTTTAACCATGTAATAAAATTTAGATAAACCAATACATACGTAAATATTGTTAAATTTAGACATACAAATAACAATCGTAAATATAATTATGTGGACCTCTACGATTAACGCAACTCTATCGTGTAATAATTAACCATGCTTAATGAAACATTTATTAAACCTTTACTTATTAAATGGTTGCCTGGAAGAGATCGCTCGAAAGCGAAAAAGCCGCCAGCCTTCCTTCTTATTTAGTTATGTCAATTACATTATATTACTGTATATGCAAAAAAGTATCAACAAATAAAATAGTGTAGAATTAGTGCACAAAGGTGTGTTGGCGGTCGCATTAAAAATGTACAATTGTAATGTCATAGCTACACCTCATTAGTCGGCGAAGCGAGTGAGTGAGTTACACGGTGATGTAATACAATGAGAGTGTTAAATTGCGATTAGATATTTGTTTATTGGTATCTGGATGTGCAGTTTGGAACTAATGTCTATAGATATTGATATAGAAATTGAATCAAATGACAAAATCATTGTTTGTAAAAGTAAGTACATAAATAAACTAACTTTATTTTCCCTAGTATATATTTCACAAAAAAGAGTGCGACTATACATGAATTACAATCTAGCCTATGTTGACTTAATTTTCTACAATACTAATAAAAAGCTTTAACTAAGGTAATGTTCATTAACAGTCTTAGTGTTCTATAATGATTAACTTCTATAATAACTAGACATGTTTTTGAAGTGAAACTTCTTTATCGGCGTTGTAAAAAAATACCGTCACATTTTTCGCTTACGTGTCACATTATTCAGTTACGCGTCTTATTTTTCCGTTACGCGCCATGTTTTTCTTGTCCCTACCACGGTTGATTCGAATAGATCCGAAGCCATTGATAACAAAAATATATAATAACAATAACAATGATTACTATAATTCTATCACAATTAATGAAATTCTATAATAATCTAAGTAGTTATAACGTACAATGAAATAATTGTATTCATGACTATGAGAATAAAAGCCTTTTGTTAAATTTTATCTTATTTAACCAATTTCTGTAAAGTTGCATATAGTAGATCATTTTGCAAAAAATAAGGTCATAAAGAAGTTTCACATCTTACGTACACGCACATTTTTTTCTATTATTAAATAATAGATACTACGGTCTAACAGCAGGCGAGCCGAGTTGCACGCCGACATAATTTGATTACGTATGCATTAAGTGCATTTCCATTTCTGTATAAGCGCGGATGTCTTTCAAATCTGAACATTGAAGCAACCGTTTGTCTTCCGTTAAACGGATTCATTTGAATTTCGAATATATTTAAGTACTTTTCGTTACACTTATATGTATTTAAAATTATTTTATCAAAATAAACTTTTTGTGTTAACGACGAAACAATACTGGTGAACTTCGGAAAAATGTACCAAACTGGTTGATATTTTGTTTCTTTCGGTATATTTCATTCCAATTCCAACTATTTAGTATTTATACAAACCCTGTCCGTGATCCTCCATTTTCTTTTATATATAGGCAAGTGTTAAGCTCTATACCTACCTAATATTGATAATATAACGACTGGGAGCGTAATTTCCACCTTGAAGAGCCGGTCTCGGCGCTGTATAGCCCAAGTGGAACGCTATGCTATAGGTATTGGCTCTCAAAACCGCTGTCATAAAGGGAGTTCCTCACTGTTTGGCACCTATTGTAGATACCACCCAAAGCATCCGAGCCCTACCACCTGCACCGTGGACCGTGCACCTACAAATCATCAGATGGATTAATCCAATCTCCAGGCGAACTCTTACGCCAATCATGTTAATTTACTAGATACAAAATACAATTCTTAAACAATGCAATGTTTCACGTCGGCAAAATTAACTGAGATAGAACAGATCTAATTGTCTATTTCGCCCATATTCAAGACAATGGAGGCTAATTGCTGAACTGACAATGAGGCTTCACAGTGAAAGCCTCAGTCGTAACAGAAATGTTAGTTTAGCCTTTTGTTTATTAACTTATAATAACTTACGCCAGTATTAAAGAAAACACATAACGTATTATACTGATTTTGAAATTAACTTGGTTAACGTCCATATTAATTTCAGATATAAGATAATATAACGCCGAGTCGCGAGAGTATTTTAGCCAAATTCAGTGTTATTCAATAATCTTCAAGATTGTATATATATTTAATCATTTTAATTTAATTAAATATCGCCTACGTGGAATTCGGTTATATTTATCAGATCCTCTTCAATAATAATAATAATGTTTCAGAGAATTTAATACGCTTAAATCTTTGTCACTATTGGCATACATTTTATAAAATCCGTGAGGTACTTTACTTTAACATATATAAAGAGTCAATTTAAAGGTCAGTACGAGTCAGCTACTAAATAATGTGAAATTATCGATAGATATATGGAAGCATATGCCAGTAGAAATAGTTTTATATTTTCTATCAGATCTATCTTATCAAATAAATTTAATATTGATTCCTTTCAAGTTATGTTTACGCTATGATCGAAGGAGATAGTTTATTAGGGAATCTGTGTTACAAGATTATTTTTCTTATTTAGAAAAAAAGTGAAAATTTTATAAAGAATAGTTACAATACGACAAATTTTAATAAGACTTAATTTAAGCATCTTAATTCTAATTTATTTTAGGCCTTGAAGTTTAAACGTATTACGAAGTTAATTTAAATTAGAGTTGGGCCATTTGACTTATTATTAAATAACGTAGGTTTTGTTGAGGTCTAATACGAAACTGTTAAAAGTTTATATTTAAAAAAATATAAATATTTAAAAAACTCTGAAAAAAGAATTCATTTTTTTGTTCATCAAGCTAAATTCAATTATTTGTACTTTTACTCATTCAGGTGTGTTAGATGCAAAATAATTATAACAATGTCCCAAGATAAATTGAACCTTATCGAAATGCTGAATGCTGTTGGGAGTATAACAGGCTTATCAGTGTGAAGAAAGGAAGGTGCTGCTCTTTCTCCGACCTAAAATGCGGATCTTTGACCAGCCTAACCACTGACTAGCCGGCTCGAAGGCAGTGACTAAGGTGGAGACTTCTCCATTATCTATAAACTTTTATATACGAGTCGGTTAGGTAGTTAGTCTTGCAGTTAGCAAGGGAATAATAGAGTGACTGAGTGAAAGATGTTGCGTTGCGTACTCTCATATCTGAGGTTGTAGGTTCGAGCCCCGGCTGTGCACCAATTGACTTTCTTTCTAAGGGCGCATTTAACATTCGCTCATTCGGAGAAGGAAAGCATCGTGAGGAAACCGGCTTGCCTTAGACGTTAGTTAGTCGTTTTTCTACAAACGTAGAATAAGGCGAAAGATAAGATTTTTTAGAAGATTTTTATCTTGTTACGCCAAAGAAGTATTTATGTACGCGCGTTAGAATTTACTTCTAAGACACGTACAATCACTAAGTACACACACATTTTTTTAAAGTTGTGTGGGCCTGGGTATCCGGAAGCTATATCCAGGATGCTCCCTTCGGTCAGTGAAATAATATGTGCTGGTTCGGCTGTCGCGTGCCAGTATAATAAAAAAAGGAATCCAATAATCGATAAGACTAAAACTACCACTTACCATCAACGGTGGCGTATTTCACTCTAAACACTGGATCCTTCAATGATGAATAAAAAAAAACTAAATGCTATACGGTATGCGGTATATATTTAGTGCGCACGCGAGAGCGGTTAAAATTTAACTCCCTTGCGCCATTACGCCGTGAAAACTTCCACTTCCGGTGCGTATGTCAAAGTCAAATCGACAATTGGCATCCTTCTTTGATTTAGCGCGAACAAAAGTGAAAGATCAACCTACGTTATGATTTACGTCTACGAATGTACCTAAGTTATCACGAATTTTGATTTAAAACAGTGTGTTAAACACAACGCGTTCTTAAAATTTTTCACAGGCTCTGTCAATGGAAGACCATTGCTGACTTGAGCGATTCTTGATCCTCAGGTTGCATCTTCATATCATGACTGAGGAATATTATTGGTTATTGGATAGATTTGTGGACACAGTTTCCGTACTCTCAATAGGTCCGTTGTGGGTAAAGTCCTGGCTAACTAAGCCAGCCTCACTCCTTCCAAAAGCACAGAAGCCTCCTGGGCACTTCGCAGGTTTCATCCTCATTGTTCCGAGGATTTATTTAGATTAGCTACAGCCTAGCAGTCCCGGATTACGTGGGTGACTGATTCCTCTGCGCTGAAACAGCCTCCGCCCCTGGGGGACTGTGTACTAATGGACTTTTCTATTTATTTCTATTGACTTTTCTTCTTTGAATATAAAAGGTGTGTGTCAAGCGCAAAAGGATGACCTTGCCTATTAAGAAAAAAAAATATGTATACGAGTGTTATGCTTACTTCTAACAAAACTGTTTAGCATATAAATTAAGTATTAACAGGTTTTGAAAAACCAAATACATAAATAAAATAAAATAATTTTTGTGATTTATTCACGTCGCAGTGTCTTTATATGTTTGAATCAGTTTTTATAGTATTAAGTTAGACAATTATGCTTTCTTAAATCCCAATCGCATTGTCTCCGACACTTTGCATTAAGTAAAAGCATTTTAAATTTAATTTATAATTAAATATCTAAATCTGTCTTAAGGTCACTATACGAGAATAAAAATTAGTTAAAAGTGTTGCTGTTGCAAAGTTTCGAAACAAATTACACTAAAAACTCCATTATAATTGCTAATTTCGCGTCTGAAATTTAACTGTCATAACGTTTTAATCGTTTAGTGAAATGATGAAAAGACAAAGTTTAATGCTTATTCTGTGATGATAAATGAGGGCCGTACGAGGCAAAGACATTTCCGGTTTTCAGTTATGCGTTATCGTTCTTTGGCATGCAACCGTTTGAATGCTTCTTCACTTGGCTTCTGGTTTTTAAATGACAAAGACTTTAATTTCAAAGCTTATCTAGTTTCATATTACGTATAGTGAAAGAAATCAATAACAAAAAAATGTATATATTTAAATTAAATATTTTAAGGAATGTGTAACTAAGTTTGTTATGAAAGAGCTGGAAACCCTGACACAGGTATATTTTTTTACTTAAAAGGGTTCCCAAATCTTACACATTGTAATGAAATTGAACTTAAAATGAATAAACATATTTTAATATTATTATTAAAGTGAAAGATTTTTTTTCCTGCGGTAAGATACTGGTTGTATCACAATGTTACACATTTATTTTATAAGGCAATTCACGGCAATTTAAAATCTTAAATAGATAATTATTTCATCATATGAAGAAAATACAATTTTACATAAACAAGACACGTCTTTTATCACAATATTTCTGTTATTGTATAATACCTTTATAATAAAATAGATCCTTCGGGAAACGGTTGTCGCTGGCAACACTAACTTTAGCTGTCACAGCACTCATACTCGTTTGATCCGTGTAAAAAAAACCACAAAAAGTTGTAATTATTTTTTAATGTACTTCCATTTATGTATTAAAAATAGATGACGTAGAGCACTTTATTATATAAAATAAGTATATAACGTATACAATGCCCAAGTACTAATTAATCGTTGTATAACCTTGATTTCGATACTGACAATACGCCACTAATCAAAAACTAATATAGTAGTACTATGTATACTTAAACAATCTATATATCTTTGTGTGTGTATGTAATACACGTACGCGTACTTAGGACGAAAAAACAGGCGAGGTCTTGACCTCCACCACTAATATTAATTGCCAAGTTTTTGTTTTATAATGTGCTTTTAACGCAAAACCAAAAACTGGTTTATTATTCAAAAACCTATAAAAAGAAGTCTCATTACTGTTGGGTAAACCTCAATTTTCACTTTAATAAATTGAAACTTCATGAAACATGCTAAGAAGTTTATAATTATTCTTAAGACTTAATTAGCAACAAGTCAATAAAGGGTAACCTTTATAAATGTCAGATTACTGCGTCAATAATTTTCTTGCGAGTATTATTTTCAGAAGGTCACTTTAAGCGTCCCTTTTAGGTCAAAAGATATTCTAGGAAAATTAATAAAACTGGATGGAGATAATTAAACACTTTGGACTCCCAATTAATTCTAAGATAATATAATTGTATCTAGCTTTTAATGCATAATAGTGGAACAGTCTAAAATACGTTTTTTTTATTTAAATAATAAACTGCTATTTGCAAGTACAAGCAGAAGCATATCTTTCATGAAATGAACATAATATGAATCATTTCTTTCAGTAAAGGTCTATCTGTTATTAATGTATCCGACTAAGCGCATGCATGCTAGCGGTTCTGGCGATTCTCCTTAGGACTCTTCATAACTATTTTGATAATATTACGATCCGATAAACAGTGACTTTTAAAGCTCCCGAGTACTAAACAGACATCAGCACACAAAATTTGTTTCGTTTCATCGGACGCTGTCAGAATACGTGCGTCGTTTCACAACTGAGCATTTAAAGCAGTTTTTGCCGTGCCGTAAATTTGTGGAACCAATTGTTTACTAAACCAATTCATCTTAGGGTCCTTTAAGATAAGAGCGTACCAAATCTTCAAGGGTCAGCATCATACTACTGCCCTTGGGCATTGTGAGTGTCTATATTCGGCGGCATCACGTAACACCAGATGAGCCTCTGAGTAAAAACAAGTTGACAAATTCTACGCCTATTTAGTCGATTTATAAGCTCTCTTTGCCTATACCAAGTGTTAGTTCGTAAACAAACTGCGCTATTGCTGTTATATAACCATTACGCATTAGATATATTTGGATCAAGTGAATTAAATTATCCTAAGGATTATCAAAGGGGAGATGATAAATAATACAAGTAATATGTCGAAAAAGTTTATTATTATTACATTGAAAGCATTATCAGGTGCTTGTTATCCTAGTATATACAACTTATATAATATATGTTATAACAAAGGTATAAGCTTTCGGCCGACGTGCGCTGAAAGCCAAGCTTATGCTACTCTTATTATCAATTCCTTCACTTAACTCTTTTTCTTACAATCAATATTGATAATGAATTCAATGTTTTGTATAAACAATTTATGCACTAATATTTCTGATAGAATTTTTTTATAAAACTTTAAATGGCGTTCATAAAACGTTTTTTTTTGTATTCTAAGAAAATGTTACTTTATTTCATTTGATGGCTATTTTTATCAATCCGTGGGTATGGCACAACGCACTACTATTGTGCATATTAAAAGTAATTAAGTCACGATAAAATTATTCAAAATAAAATCAGTGAAGTATAAAAGGGCCATACAAGTTCACTTCGCAATACGCTGCTAGACATTATGGCATCTATTTTTGATAGGAAAAGTAAGAGAAAGAGTTAAATACAATACAAATAGTTAAACTAGCATAAAAACCGTGCATTGTCTATGCTTAACCGTCTGTCAAAAATATACTTTTTCTTTCTCTACAAAATCTTTACCTAAATTAGTTGACTATCTATAGTTCAGAGGTTAGATATTTCATGAATAAAATAATATCATAATAGAATATTCGTAAAAAAACGGGAACGTTTAGGAATTATTTTTAAAAGTATGTGCATTAGAAAAGATTTAAATGTATGTTTAGTTACGTCTGTCGTTGATATAATGACGAATTTCATAACCAAACAATATTGAAACATTTAGATATATATAACATAAAAACTCCTCTCGAAGTTACCAATTAGTAGACTTTAAATTCCTTAAAAGCTTGATATAGTTTAGGAGCTATTCATAAAATTGCTAACCTCAAAAACATCTACATTAACCTCGCGATATTGTCAGCGTATTTACTATAAGTCCATATTAAAAAGTTTTCATTAGAATGTGTTCAGTCAATGCACCCAATTTCGGCATTAGATCGCTATCTTTATTTTCCTTTCTGTGTCTGCATTTTTTATCTTTTAGTCCGATTTCGGATTTGTTGTGAGTATTCTTTATTTGAGTTGAAAGATATAGGTTTTTTTTATTACAAGAATTACACGCACAGTTAACATTTTCACAATCACTTAATTGTTTCTTAACTTTGTTCTTGGTTTTTATGGGAATGTTCTCTTTAACCGCTTCAACTACCAGGTGCTTGTGGTCAAAGCAAGTTTTTGATTTCTGAAATGAAAATACACTTAATGTATAAAGAAATCTAAGATTAAACTTAACTTAAATACACATTTTTAAGTAAGCAGTAACAACGAAACATTTTGTTTGCGGCTTAAAGTAGATAAATGAATAACTTTAAGTATAATGTTGCAAATGACCTTTTGAAAAATTATTAATTTACAACTCCATATGAACTTACTCCAGCGCCAGTTTAGGATTTTAAGTAACTTAACGGATATTCCTATATGGAACGCCTTGTTAAAGCTGCAAAATATTCAAAAACCTTTCTTAGTGGGTTTTTACTTCAAACATATATTAAGTGCCAAAAGGGTTATAATCTTTTATAATAAATAAATAACAGACTCCGTACATAACTATTATATTATAAAATTAATTATACTATCAACTCACTTCTGAATATATATTAATGTAATTAACTAATGGTCAGTATTAATTAGTGATTAGATCGCAAATTTCAACTAATAACACAGTACATAAGGCATTGTATGTATGACACGCCCTAGTATAATATTTTATATAACATATATTTAATATGTATAATATGAAAGAGAACACTATCAACATAAATGGGAAGCTCTGTACCATATCTTAAACAGAGTTAGCAATATATAGAACTAATTCACAGGGCATCGAACGTATTAGTTTACTTACTGTAGGATTCACAGCTCTGGAATAGATCTGAACTCTCCCCTCCAGTTCCATCTTTAGTCTCCAATCTCTCCAATACATATGAGCGGCAGCGCTACTAGGCCACCCTCTTCGCCATGTGTGCCATCTGCAAAATAATAAGCTATAGAGCTTCTTCTTCTAGAGAACATATTAACAAAATATCAATTATGTATTAAGTTTTGTTTTTGACGCCAACAGACGCCAAAATGACATTAGAAACCAAAAAATGCTCGCTCGTAGTTCAATTAAAAAAACATTTTACAACCATTCGTATTTAAAATACGAAAAATTTAGAATCTTCTTACTTCTGAAAGTAACCATACTGAAATAGTCTCAGAAAAACAAGTGATTAAACGCGTGAAGCGTCAATCATTAAAAATTGTAGTGTATTATGATCAATAATGATACAGGACGCCAATTCACAACAGGACACTCGCATTAAACCAGCACACGTATCTTTTTAAAACCACCATTAAACTGATATTGATTGATGATGTCGTTGTTAACGCGATTTCCGGCTTTATTTATCAGGAGTATCGTTTGCATAATAGCAACTCGTAGGCTACGGTTATTGAGAATCAATGTCATAGCGAATGCATTTATTTGTTGTTTTCTTATTCTATATTTAAAATAATAAATTTATATAAGTGGCCATGACCTCCTATGTCATCATTTGTCAATCTAATAGGCAAGTAGGTGATCAGCCTCCAGTGCTGGAAACACGCCGTCACCATATTTTCCTTCACCGTTCGAGCGAATGTTAAACGCGCATATAGAAAGAAAGTCCATTGATGCACAGCCGGCGATCGAACCTAGCATCTTAAGGATGAGACGCAAACTGAAGCCACTACAGGTCAACACTGCTTTAAAATCAGTATTAAAATAAAAAAGTACAATTTGCTGGAATATTGATCACTGTTATATATGTGCATACAAAATCTAGATAGTAAAACAGGTTCTTTTGGATAAAAGAGTAGGTATATTGATTTCCTTACCGTGTCAAAAGCTGTAAAATTCTTGACTTCTGCCCTAAAGCTCGATACACCAGTGCTGTTGATCTTAATGAGATAAGGTCAGCACGCACGGAGCGTTGTAATGACTTCGACCGGATACTAACTCTTGTTGCTTCTAAATAGTACTTGGATGCTGGACCTAGAAGACCTGTAAATGTTAGCTTTAGTTTATTCATAATCTTTGTTTTATAGTCATAATATTTACTTAGGCGGTACACTCTTTCGTAACTGTTACTTGTTTCACCTGGATTCAGTGAGTCAGAGTAAAGTGAATAAATTAATTTAAAAAAAATCTTCTGTACGTCTATACTTTTTTGATAGTGAAAATTTTGAATCGCACTTGAATGAAATTTTAGCTGGCTGCAAATGAAAATGGAAAATAAATGCACAATATTTACGCAAAACAGCACCTTTATTCTTAAGCCAATTTCCATATAAAATATAATGTTCCCAGTTATTAGGCTCCAGCTCTACCAGTCTTCTCAAAATGCTCAATTTTTCTATTTCTGGTTTCAACGACATCAGTTCAACATGAGCCTGAATAAATCGAGGCTGCAACGTGATACACCGTTCCAACATTCTTATAGCTTGTTCCATACGACCTGTTTTTCTGTAAGAAATGTTACAGTCAGAAAATGTGTTTTAATGGAAAACTTCTTTAACGGATATAAATTGGAATTTCTCTTTCAGTTATTTGCTGACCACGACATCACGTGGATGTAATATGAATGTGTGTAAAATTCGAAGGTATTCGTTACATTTTTTTCAATTTATGTATGTATTATACACATCATTTGTTAATCTCATAAGCAAGTAGGTGATCAGCCTCCTTCCTGTGCCTGTTTCCTTACGATGTTTTCCTTTACCGCTCGAGCGAATGTTAAACGCACACAGAAATAAATTCCATTGGTGCACAGCCGGGAATCGAACCTACGACCTCAAGGATAACATTCGCACGCTGAAGCCACTAGGCCAACACTGCTCCCTATTAATAGTTAAAAAACGACTGCACTTTGTTTTTATTTTATGTTGCAAGTAGGTAGTTTTACATATATCATATTCTTCTATCTATATATCCGAAGTCGAGATTGATTAACGAATTATGTAATAATTACGTAAGATTTTTATCATTTCATCGTTCCGAAAAAAGAATTTAGAACTTTTACCTCTTGAGGTTATAAGCATATATTATAAGTTTGTTATGAAATAAAGTTAACAAGCTTCTATTGTTCTGGAGTTGTGGCGTGCTTTTAACTATCAGAGTTAACAGGGAATGCTCGCTTAACGTAGAGCATAGTTACCTAAACTTTGTTGAAAATATTTAGAATGATTACTACTTGCTGTCTGAGATTCTAAAAAGTTGGTAACATACGTATTTTAAATTAGTGTAGATTTTTTCGTAGTTAACTTCTTGAAAATGGTTAGCTATGCGGTCTTTTAAAGAAACATTAGCATTACTTCGTTTTCATCTTAATTTTGTTTTTAAAACGGAACGGAGCTTTAATTTATAAAATTACTTTCTACGAGAAACTAAACACAGACAGTAGTAGTGATATATGTTTGATTCCTTTTCCAGTGCAAATTATTATTTCCGTTTGTAGAACATCTGACCTCACATACTAAAATACATAACTAAATTACACTTATACGCCTCATTTATATTCTGAGATTAAGGACTACAAAGTCATACTTGTAAAGCTTTCCCAAGTTGTAATGAGCGTTGACGTGTTGTTTGTTGTATCTTATCGCTTGAAGAAAATGGTGTTCTGCGTTGTCTGTGCCCGCCACCAATGTCCCAATGTTGTTGTGGGCGCTGGCGTATGTTGGCCACAACCTTGGGAAAAAATGTGTAAGCGTAACGCAAATAGGTTTCATCTGGTCTATATAGTCCTTAGACTTTTAACATTGTTTAATTTAATATAGTTTATAAACCGAAAAAAATGGTTTGACAGCTCTTAAATAGATTTAAGTTTGATTGATGGGTTGATTGATTCTAGAATTCAGGCCTTGACAAAAATGAAATTTTATAGTTTAAATACAAAAGAAGAAGGTACGAGACGCAACAGTCTTTCTAAACATTCATTTCTTTTAATATTGACACAAGAGTAAATACTTTATACCTGGTAGCAGGTTTACTATTAATAGAACACATTAGAGGATGCGAGGCAAGGAATATGTGAGAAGTCATTCTGAATGACAACCCCCACCATCCCACGAAAAAGTGACTAAACGGAGTGGTATTATTTTAGCTAAGCAGTTACGAGACCTTATAATATACATAATGTACTTCTTAAACTAAAATTAAATAAACTCATAATCAGTATTAATTAAAGTAATTTATTCCTTTAACAAAAGACATCTGAACATATTACGGCATGTTCTCGAGCAAGGAAATAACTCTATGTAAATATGTTAATTTCAAGAAATTACATTTCTCTGCGAGTTTCATACGCGTATCTGCAGCACGTAGTACTGCAATGCAATACCTGTCTAGCTCAGTACTGTACAACTTAGAATGTCGTAATAAATAAAGATAAACTACGTGTGGGTACTTTAATCCAGAAAAAGTATGATGATAATATGTTTAGATGGTGATAACAAGCTGTTTACTTAAATGTATGTAATATGACAATAATTAAAATAAATCGTAATATTAAATGACGCTACAACCCTACGTTGGCCACAGATTGCTTGCGTTTCTTTGATCAATAGGTGTTCAAGTAGGCAGGTGTCTGAGAATGTTATTCATTTTTTGTTGTTGCCGTAGGCGATAGTGCTAATTGCAATGAGCGAAAGAAAATTCACAAAGGAACGATGAACACAGTTCTACAAAAAAAATAACGAATATACGATTTTTTTAATTGTAAAGTCTAAATTAAACTTTTGTAACATTCTAACGAGAGATACATTGTATTATTTCATGCCCACATGATCGCCAATTGATAAACTTACCTTACACGTAAAATAATAGGTAAGCGATAACTGATTGGTGAATTAAGTCACTTACCTAACCTAACCGTTTAGAATCTTATGAATAAATTCACCACGAGACGTCGCAAATAATATAAATATAAACTTGCGGATATTGTTATCATATGGTTACATATTTAAATATTATAGGGACAGGGATGACCCTGTTTATATGAATATAAAGGATAACATGATATCATTTTTGAAAGACTCATAAAATATCTAAAATAAATAATAAGGTGAGTCATAAAACTTTTATTTTATGGATCTTGGCCGATATATTGATAGAGAAATCAGTAAAACAATTACAGATTATACGCCGTTGACAAAAAGAAATAAAAATCCAACCAGTCATTTACAATTTGGTTCATATATATTGGGATTATTACCAACCGGCTTAATAAAGGTCCCTAATCGGTGTGTCTTTATCACTCTAATTAATAGAAACGCGAGAAAGCAATGGCTTCCTGAGACATACAATATGAAAATTATGAATTTGCAGTTAAAAAGTTATTCACGTTCACAAACCTCAAAGCTTCCTTATAATGCTTGATGGCGAAGTCGGGCTGCTCTGTTTCACGTAGAAAGTTTGCCAAGTTGTAGTGAAGTTTGGCGTTCTGTGGCAGGCTTGCAACGTCCGCGCTAAAAATAAAAATAACACATATTTATTATCTTTTTTGTTAAATGGCTACAGTAGAGCAATTTGCACCTACGACTTAAGAACGTAGACGCTTCTCGCAGAATGCAGGCTTTGCCTTGGATTGTTGACGTGTATAACCGCAATGGCCGGCGCTACATCATATTTTTAAGAGGGTAGGCAAATTAATAAGTCCATATCTACCCTCATTCTACCAGTGGTTGAACACGTATATTTAGAATAAATATTAAATATTTAGTTAGTAATAAGGTTTTTAAATCAAATAGTTTGAACTCATGTTGTTGTATTCTAATTATTTTGATATATTTGTAACTTATGTCCGCCAATGTTTTGACTAGCGATTATTTGCGTTACTATGGAATACAATAAACGGAGATTTATAAATGTATATGTTGAGATTGATATACTTGTATATGATAAAAAATGTATTACAAACTAGAATTCAATTTTACCTATATGCTTTTGATACAAAGAAAAAACAGTTATTGTAATGGAAAAGAAAACTTTAAACTCAAAAAGTTAAACTGTAAATTTTAAAACAAATGACAATTACACGCAGTATGTTTGTAAAGTTTGTTGGTTGACTATAACTTAACAACAATACACATTAAAGTAAACCGATTTATCATGCCTTGTATTCTGCGCCAAGAAATATAAAACTTTAAGTGCATTTTTGTATATCAGATCCAGCTGCAATTTATGTCAATAAACTAGATAAAGCGGTTTTTATCACGATATTGCAAATTTCCACATTAAAACTAAGCTTTAATATTACGTTAAATAAATTACGAATTCCTGAAATTGTCGTTGCCCTACGTGAACCGAACCATCATATTGAAGTGTGGTTTAAACACACATATCTGTTAAACTTTATTTAACCTAACAAAAGTTTAACTAAATTACGTTTCAATATGTGATACGTGACATATGCTGATTGATTAATTAAAAGCAGTGTTGGTTTATTCGTTTTAGCGTGCGACTTTCATCCAGGAGGTCGTTGGTTCGATTCCCGGCTGTAGACCGATGGACTTTTTGTCTATGTACACATATAATACTCGCTTGGACAATGAAGCAAAACATGGTGAGGAAACTTGAATGTTTCAAATCCCACATTTGTGACACAGAAGGCCTACTTGTCTATGAAATAAAAATGATTAAAGAATATAATAACAAATGTTTGTAAATGAATTTCACTTTCACATTATATTAAAAGATTACACACCGTAATAATGTAGCCCTGTCGCGCCAGTCCGCATTACGTCTGTGTGTCCTGGCCACCCCACTAGCTGCCAGTACGACCAGACCGACAACCAGAAACACTTTCGATCCCGGTTTTGAATACCACATCAGTTGGACACCATACGCAGTTATTATGACACTTCCAACACTGTGACAAAATTGAAAAAGATTAACGTTGCACATTAGGAATGTAATAATAATTACGACACAAAAATGAAGCCGAAATAGGCTAGACAATTATTTGAACATTATTTTCTTCTGTATCGTCAAAGAACATTGCTTTATGGTGCGGAATAGCGAGACATTTTTTTAAATCGTCAAAACGGTATGAATTTTGTATCACTTTTTAAGTATAATATAACAATAGGAACTCATAATATCAGATGACACAAAAGTGTGATCTACATTATAGAAAGATTCGTTATTTTATTTAATCTGCCAGAATTTTTTTCTCAATCATGTTCGGTGAAGTTTTTGTTAAGAATTCGATTTAAGTGAGCCGTACTAACGAACGAGTATTACATAAGAAGTATTTTATTACTTTACCCTTGGGGGGTAAATTTTTACCCTAGTAACAAGATACCTCATTAGTTTAATAAGTCGTAAATGTGCTCTCATTATATAATGAATTTTCCGTTTATACGAGTATATAATATATACCAGTATATATTCTTTGAAATAAAGATTTTTTCTGGCACATCTATCTAAAATCTAAAAGGCTCTGTGTAAACAGGTAAACACAAATATGCATCACAATCAAGAATGGGCTCACGAATAATGAAGATTATTACTGGTGAAACAATGTTTTTACTGAATTAACTTGAAGGAAAAAATTCCATAAGAACGTTCTTCCACTATTATATCGTAGACAATAAATGTTACAAGCACTTTATACATATATTTTTTATAATATTCGTTATTCTTACGAAAAACAAAAAAAAACATAAATAAGGCTTTATTAAACATGAGGGTTATAGCAATTAAGCAGTTATGGAGATGTACAATAAATAATAATTACCTTGGTATGTAAAGTACACGTTCTGCGATGACAAATCCAACGGTGACCAACAAGTTACTGGCAGGCAAGAAAGGTATGACCAGAAAAAGAAGACCCACGAAGACTGGACAGTGCCTTTGTACCTGGGTTAAAATGGATTGGATATCATTAAATACATAAAACTTATATGCATAAAAGAAAATATTCGATATTCGAATATATATGTATTTGTTTTGTTAGAAAATCTTTTTTTGTTTCGATTTTTAATCTCATACCTCCATATCTGTAAAGCACCGATAACAAAGTAGAAGAAGAGTGCCCAATGCAGCACAAGTAAGTAGGTTCCGTGGATCCCAGCTGCTGGTGATCAGAGGCACCGAGCCCATCTGCCAATCATGACTCAGGGTCCAGGGACACAGAAGGAGCCACCAATTGAAGGCAGCCAGATAGCAGAATGTCATCAGGCTGTAAGATAAAAGTAATTTGAGCGGTCTTGAAAGATTTTAGAAGAGTACGAAGGAACTGGTACAGTTGAATTCAATTAACTTGAGCGAAATTAATTTTGCATGAATTGGCATGTTGTCATTGGTTACGCAAATTTAAATAAAACTCCTTTGACGATTATATACAAAATATATATTATTACATATCTCATGTCATGCCGAGAACAGGATTGCTAAAAAGCTCTCTGAAAGAGGTTTATAAATTGTATAATACAATTTTATTTAAATGATTAGGTTTAGTAAAGAAATTGTTGTAACGAGATATTGAACCAACACAACTTCTTGACACCATGTGAGCAATCATAATGTTTGAGCATTATGACTCGCGATAGGCAAGTGCCTACAATAAGACTAAAGAAGAGCTATAAGATAGCCGTCCATTGCAGATCGGACAGATTCATTCATTTGACAGAAAACGAGCTATATATAATAAACTAAGATTAAAAAGTAAATATACTGTAACTAAATAATGCATTAGATGGATAACGTCATAGTTATTTAGCCCGAAAATGATCAATCCGACGAAGTAACAATACTTGGTAGATCAGGAGAACTGAGAACTTTTTTAAATTAGCATAATGTTACTTGCAGCCTCTGAACTGTTTAAATTTATACTAGTACAATATTTTGGTTAAAAAATGATTTTACTTTCATAAAGAAAATATGCCATTACAAGTTAATATGCGAAACCATTATAACATATTATATCCAAGAGATTTGCAAAGCGACGCTTATAAAAGCTAATAAGTCGTACAGTATGCGAAACACAATGCTCGTACAACGCACAAATGTGTTTGCGGCTATTACAGATTAGCCATTTCTACTTATTGTGGAAATAACCATCTTCCATTACAACGTTATCATATTAATGCGAAAGTGTTTGTAATATTATCACGCAGGCTTCGAATTTCGAACTGAGCGTTCGTTATTAAATCACAGCATAGATAAAATAGGTTTGTATATCTGTACCAAAATCGTCGTCACTGATTTGATATTCACAAACAAATTCTATGATAAATTAAGTAATACAGATATGCATTAATCGAAATTGTTCAATCCGTTTTAAAAAAACACAACATAACTTTTTGCTCCTCTTACAAAAATAATAAACCGAATTTTAACATAAGTGTAATGATTTTGCAAAAACAATTTTTTAATCGTCATCACACGAGGCTGTTTACCTCGCTTGATTGACGCACAATCAAACATGGCAGCAAACAATGTTGCTGTTGCAAAAAAAAAGGTTTTATATGAAAACTCTTTTCATAGAGTATAACAATAGCCTACATCTTACAAACATGTTCAAAATTTCCTCAATATTATATCTTTCACGTATTAACGTTGAATCGTATTATGTTACATGATTTTCAAAAGGGTTATAGAAATTTTGAATTCATTCAAGTTCATTGTCGGTAACGCAAACTTTGCCCGGTTCACAATAGAAAACAAATTTTGGGGCGAGTTAGAAGTTGGCAGCGTCACAATAGAGGTAAAATTAGTGCCAAGTTAGGATTTAATTCCTGAACAATAAATATCAAAAGTATGTATATTACATACATAAAATAACAAATATAACGTACCCTTCCATTATTTTCTTACTCACCCCATTCATAACCAAACCTTATCTACAAATAGTTCTATTTCCTTTTCCAATCTCTTGTACCATCCAACTTTTTTCCAATTGTAGGGTACAAACTCAATATAGTTTTACTCCACTTCTCAACTCCTCACAAGATGTGTCCTATCCATCTCCACTTGTCCTTTCAAATACTCTTTGACCTCTATTCTTGTTGTGTTTCTATTATTTATTATTCTATCTCTTTTGTTTATATTTACTTAACTTTTTTTCCATTGCTCTTTGATAATCTTCAAGTTTTTGGGCATTGCTGAGGATCCAATGTTTTGTAATATGTTTTGCCTCTACAATTTTAACTCTTAAAGTTTAAAATATCTTCTAACTTCACTGAGTTCATTATGTCATTTAACATATTAATTAGTTCTAAAAGACTTTCATTTATCCTTATTATTAATTAAATTTATACATCTGACGGCGATACAGTTGAGTTAAATATAAAGAAAAATTGCCCGTGGCAGAAACATTTGGCCCTATTTGGGGGTTTCAAACATACTTAATCATAAACAATTGTGTATACACAATAGACATCATTTTTTAAAATTCAAATATTAGTTAATTTGCGCACTTACTACGTTACGAGGACACCCAAAATATACTACACTAAAACATTTAACACTTTTTATGTTTATCTATACAAATATTGTAAAGAGTAAATTTGTATTTTTGAAACAAATAAAAACAACTTGACGGATTTCATTATACGATGATCACAAAGCCTATGCTGTATTTATTTCCATTTTAATTTTTTGGAAATTGGTACAAGGCACTATTATTATAAACTTTAGCTAAATCTTTTCAGTAATTTTAGGAGTGACTTACCCAATTTATTAGGACAGTGTGTTGAATAATAAAATCAATGACTAATCGTGGTTAGTTCAATTAATTTAATACCATAGCTTATAATTAATATCACTCAATAATTACCTCGTAAGCTGTCTACTCATCGGATTATAACCACGAATCTCAGTTCAATATATTGATCCATGGGTCTATTGATATCAGGATACACTTATACTAGACCATCAATATTCAAACTAAAATTCAGTATATATATTAGATTAACAACCATGAATTATTATTTAATTATGGTAACCTTTAATGTATTGAATATTTTGTAAATACATCAATAGCCACATCTTGTTATCGATTTTCGACTTGTTTGTTCACAAACAATGTAATGTTCCTATCACAAAAATGATTTCATTTTTGGGAGCCCATCACATCTCATAACTCCTCCTTTCTGAATGAATTCTTTAAGGACTCTGCAGTTAGGCAATGTAATTCAGTTCCCGTCTCCATTAGCTTAGCTCCTTCTCTACCTTCCTTTAAATTTCTTCTGTACAAACATTACGTCCTTCTTAATGTCCACATCTACTCATCAATTACTAACTGACGTGAGACTGATTTTAACTTATCGTGTTTATGTGCAAAAGTGCATTAACTTTTTATTTTTGAAGTATCCTTTAGTTTAGTTTGTTTTTTGTTCCTGTTTAGTTTCGTCTTTATATATATGTTAAATATATTTTTGCACTTCTTGCCTATCTCATCTAATTGTGAAAAGTGACAAGGCCGCCAGTTGGCCTACTTTTCATTTAATTAAGTTAAATTTTTATAAAGTAATGCAACGAATTGTTAATACATATATCGCCCGCCAAATAAAACAAATATGTATTTCATCCTTATTGCAAGTAATTAAGAAGGTTATTTTTTTCGCCATTACATAGACCCATAACTTCTAGATATATATTTGTGATTATATATCCTTTCTTATTCATCTCTTAGTCATTCATAAAAATTGCAAACAATTATTAAAATTTGACAGGCTAGTCCGAAAGCTTCCCTTCATACAATATGTATATAATCCTGCTTGTAATCTTTTTAGTAAATTTTGATGTCATACACTGACATAAATAAATAATTAAATTTATAAAATAAATCAATAGCGCTACAACCTTTTTAGGTCTAGGTCTCAGAATCTGTATCTGTTCGATCATCATTTGTTAATCTAATAGCCAAGTAGGTGATCAGCTTTCTGTGCCTGATGCACGCTGTCGACTTTTTGGGTCTAAGACAAGCCGGTTTCCTCACGATGTTTTCCTTCGCCGTTCGAGCTAATGTTAAATGCGCACATGCAAAGAAAATCCAATCCAAAATCGAACCTACGACCTTAGGGATGAGAGTCGCAGGCTTAAGCCAACTATGCCAACAAGCTTTAATAAAATATCCTTCTTTATACATTGAAGTGCTTTCTTAGCCATAGAAGTGAGGGATATAAAAAAAATTAACTCTTACCGTACAAAGAAACTCGGGTGGAATGCTGTAGGATTGTCTTGGGGCGAGAAAACAGGCCACGTCCCGTGCAATAGAGCGAGTCGAACGCTGATCAGCAATGCGAGGGACACGACGACTTTAATTGTTCTTATTGACAATCCTGCACATTTCTTCTCTATTTTCATCGAGCATATTGACCTAGAAAAAGATATAAAACATCTTTTAATTAAAAGTAATTTTCTATTTGAGTAGACAAACTTCATATGTATACTATAAACACAATATATAACACAAATATATTGTGTATCGATTAATAGCGTTACCTTATCAATAGTGAGCGTAACGTTATCAATATCGAAGTTTTCTTATGAAGAGATTCTTATTGTGCTTTACATTAAAATATGTTAACAGGCTGTATTTTAACATATATAGTATTACACTGGTTCAGGATACTATCATAAACTCGTTGAATTATTTATTAATACATTATTATGTAACAGTGATATTTCACTGCAACAACTTTATTATGCATTGATATCAAGATATATTTATGTATTTTTCATTGGTCATGTATTAGGAACTAAGCTGATCGCTATTGAAATATATTTGCATTTTATACCCTTACCAAAATGAACAATATGTAATTATGAATATTTCAATTTTTAATTGTCATAAAATAGACTGAACGGAAATACAAATTACAATTGTAAATCATTGAAATGTGAAGTAATAATTGTGTGTCGAATTGCATCTGTTATTTATGGTATGAGGTGCAAAAAGGCATTTATTGTCGCATTAGCATAATAACTAGTGGGCGAATTAATAAATTCCTTGGCATAGCAATAAAGAAAAGTCCCGTGTCGCTAATGGAACGTAAGGCATATTTTCGCTATTGTTTTTGGTATTTTTCTTAACTGGCAAATCAAGATTGACCTACAGTGCCCTATGCATGAAATACGTAACAATTAGGCTTTATCAACCTTAATGTGTAGGCATAAATGAGCAAAAAGTTTTGGATTAGTGGTTTAAGCGTGCCAGTTAACCATAAGATCGTGCGTTCAAATCACTGTTGTGCACCAATGGATTATTATTTTTAACATAATTAACACTTAAGCCAAATATCGTGAGAAAACCCAAGAATCGATAACGTGTCAGGAAGGCTGATCACCTACTTATTTCTATAAATTAAAAAAATCGGATGCAATCTACGACCCAAGTAAATTACATTATAGGGTTGTAGTGCTGGATTATTTTCATTATAAATCACTCAAAATAAGTTTTAAAATTTGGTTTTATTAATCACATCCTCTACATATTTGTATAGAATCGCACTTATAAAAAAAATAACAAGCCATAGTAATTTAGCTAATAAGAAGAAATTATACCAATCATGACATAGGGAAGATAATTCATTTATAAAGGAATATGGGAAAGAGGGTAAATGTAGATTAATCATACATAATTAGAAGGGCTCTTCACAATGTAATGTATGCTTTAATTGCCATTGAATCGTACGTTCTCTAAGGCCGTAACACGTGGCGGCCTAACGTCCTTCGTTCTTGCGAAATGATTGGTTTGAAAGGCATAGATAGTGTGACTTGCAATATAGAAAACTATTCGACGGTTCATCAGTTTTGCCACACCGGAACTTCGTATATGAGTGTGTACACACATACAAAGAGCCACGTACAACAAACTTACCTCTTTACGAAAGGCCAGCACCTGTAGAAATCAATAGCCAGGTTGAGAAGTAATATTGTTACACCTGTCTCCTTAGCCAACATACTTAGAGCTCCCAGCACCACACTCAAGCATACACTCTTCTTGCTACTAGTAGGTCTGCAAAAATGGTAACTATTCATTATTTCACCAAAGTTTAATCACATAACAGATAAGGGTCAAAGTCCAGAGATCGATGCAAAGGGAAATAAATTCACATGCAAATGTACAGGATGTTGAATAACACCATTGAGGTATAACATTTTGTTTAGCACTAAAACATGCATTATAAGTATTTTATGTTAATAACTTAAAATTATGAGAATATATAGAATATATTAAGAGCAGTGTTGGCCTAGTGGCTTGAGCGTGTGACTCTCATCCCTAAGGTCGTTGGTTCGATCCCCGGCTGTGCACCAATGGATTTTCTTTCTGTTTGCGCATTTAACATTAGCTCGAACAGTAAAGGAAAACATCGTGAGGAAACCGGCTTGCCTTAGACCCAAAAAGTCGATGGTGTGTCAGGCATAGAAGGCCGATCACCTACTTGCCTATTCAATTCACAAACGATCATGAAACAGATACAGAAATCTGAGGCCCAGACCTAAAAAGGTTGTAGCGCCATTGATTTATTTTATTAAATTTAAGTATTTATTTATGTCAGTGCATGACATAAAAATTTACTAAAAAGAGTACAAGCAGGATTACATACATATTGTATGAAGGGAAGCTTTCGGACTGGCCTGTCAAATTTTAATAATTGTTTGCAATTTTTATGAATGACTAAGAGATGGATAAGAAAGGATATATAATCACAAATATATATCTAGAAGTTATGGGTCTATGTAATGGCGAAAAAAATAACCTTCTTAATTACTTGCAATAAGGATGAAATACATATTTGTTTTATTTGGCGGGCGATATATTTATTAACAATTCGTTGCATTACTTTATAAAAATTGAACTTAATTAAATGAAAAGTAGGCCAACTGGCGGCCTTGTCACTTTTCACAATTAGAGTTTTTTTTAGCCATTGATTTATTTAACTTAAAATTATAATAGTGACTTAAAACATTATTTAATCTTATAAAAATTTAGAAAAAAATCCATACAATAAATAAAAGAGTTCAAAATTGAATTTTACGTTTCCAACATTCGACTTCCATTCAATATGAACGAATTATAAATGATTGTAATGGACTTTTACAAGTTAACAGTCTACCATTTATTGTTATTATCGCCGGAATGGGAGTGGTGAAATCACTTAAATGTATTGCGATGTAATTTTACAATGAATTTAGGATTTTAACTGAAATGGAACAAACATTTTTATTGCTATCGAACAATAAACTTTGAAAGGCATCTAACAGTTTCTTGAACAGCATTACGTTAGTGGCTAAACGTATCTCAGCAGTAAGCTGCGTTTGAACCACGGCATCAATGGATTATTTTCTTTCAGATAAATGTTTTACTAACGTTTTACTCACCTATGATATACTAACAAAGATGATAGAAAGAAAATACAGGCAAGTACATCCGCTCTGCCAACCACACCTGCCACCTATAAAACAAAGGACAATGTAAAATTTACTATAACTGTCACAATCGCTACGACATATTTTGCGTCGTATGTCATTGATAATTCTTTACCGCAAGGTTTCTCTGTCTTCCCAACGAAAATGATTTATTTGCCCGGAGTCGAATCCAAAACCGACCATACTATTAAAAATGTGATTAATTTTTTTTATTGAAATTTTGAAATCACTATATATTGAAGTAAACTTTTCCACTCCGCTACTATTTTCTGTTTTCTTTTAAAAATAGGATTTTGCCACCAACACCGCTGTCTCTTTTTTTTGTCCGACATCTTCGAAAGTAAACGGAACTTTAAGCGCGAGTTGCGCTAGAGGCGCACCAAACCATTGTTGTGACTGCACGCGCGTAGCTCGCAAATGGCTCATGACCTACCAATTCGCGGCATATTCGCCAGATGGGGATGTACCATTAGATAAAAGAGCACTGCTCTATGACACTTGCATAAGCCTTAAATACGTTATCAGGCGTTAAAGACGATTGTGAATGAGAGTGTGCTTTTTCTAACTGTAGACACACCATTATTTGCGTTGGCGAATAATTGCTAGAACTATATCTTACCGCTTCTGTATGTATAGGATGTACAGCGAATAATAAAGCAGCAAGCGCAGCAAATGGCCGCTGCAATCGAGCTATGGTAACGCACGTTCGAGCGACGAGTGCGCTGCAAGCCGCGTGTAGGACCACATTACATACATGCCACCACCAAGGTCTTAGCCCCGCTAGCGCGTAGTTTAACCTGCAAGCGAAAACGTCTGGTTTACACGAGGACAAGTTAGTATTGGTTATTATCGCCACACTGTTTCAAGCTGGCGACGAAGGCGAGTTGTGTAGGTAGAGTAAAAAAGTTTAGTTTATTTTTATGTTAATTGAAACACTTTAAGCCAATAGCTGCCGCAATAGATTTATTATCAACTACCCTCAAGTATAGATAAATTATAAATATCTGTATCATACCCACTAAGACGGGTGACTTACTTTCCTAATATACTGTTTTAATTCCGTGGCTAACCGATTGCTCAGTTGAATATTATTATCTAGATATTGATGTCAGTCAACATGTAACTTAAATTTTTCTTTACCCTGGGAGACTTCTTTCGCCTGACGCAATTTAATTGCCATTTCCAATGTCAGCTCACATCTTAATAAACGATTTCTGACACCTGGATTTCGTATGCCACATATTATACGATGTTTTATTAAATCCACTACGAGGAGAGAAAATTAGAAATTCTTGCTTAATAAATGCGAAGCCGTAATATTTCGGCTTGAATAGCTTGCTGAAAATTTGTATTTTGTATGTACAATCTATCTTTTACAAAGGTATAGGTTTGAGATAATAATCCCATTAAATTAATAAAAAAACTGGATTTTACTCGGGCCGATTTTGTATGAACCGATGCCTTAATAAAAAATCATGTTGTCTCCACCGTTTTCATGCATCGACCGCACACTAACTGCGTCGCCCTCTATAGTTACTTTCGACGCTGGTCGCGCGTGTTTCTTTATTTTTCGTAATTTAATAATTGAGCACTGATAATTGTATTAATATAATACTTTCGAGAAAGTCACTAATAGTTCATAAAGTTTTAAAGACACCAGTTGCAAAGTTTTGTTTTAATATAATATATCAATCCTATATAAAAATTATGTTCAGATTTATATTGAACGAGATAAGTTGTAGAATTTGATTGGTTTTTTAGCAGGTAAGAGAAATTTTTAAGAGTCATGATTATTGAAAATTAAATATATTCTAACCTTCAACTTCAAAGTTAAATTTAGTTTAAACAATACGCAGTCATGCCAAGAAAACGTATATACGTAAATATAACTTTGGAATATAGAACTAAAGAAACTTTTCTTTGAAATAAAGAGAAGAAAAGTAAACCATGAAGACGAAATAAAGTGCAGAATGAACGTAGAATTTTATAAGATATTTTCCACCTAGCGATGTAAATTGTGAGAAAAAGGTCTTCTTACTGCGTAGTTTACTTACGCGAAATAACGTGAGCTTTTAATTCACGTTAAGTACTTTCATATTAAACATATTTATACAGAAGTATTATGAAGAATGAGTGTCTACGACGATATTTATTACTATTGTTTGTATGTTCTATTTGGGTTAGTAAACCTAAAATAATCCAGTCCCTACAATATTATAATACAACTTTATGGCTTTATATAAAATAAAAACTATCAGAAAATTAACGTTTTATCAGAAAATTATACAGGGCTTTCGTTTCAATATAATAGTATAAAACGATGTAAATTGCGTTTAAATTTCATAGCTATTAAAAGCAAATATGTGTAAAGTTATGATAGGCATTTACATTTGAATATCGGTATTATTTAGACAGTATGACAATCAGACATGCGACTTTGAATTGCCATAATGCACGGCACGATAGGACAATTTTTTTTCGATATTAATGGTTTAGAACTGACAGCTAGTTGGTGGTCTGGTCACGCGAGGTTCGCGGAACCATATAATGGTCGGCAGTTAACTGATTTTCGCATTTTTTCAACCGATTGAATATATGTAATATAAAGTTGGGAGTATGGCGCCGCTTCGTATATTATTCTATATTCATACATGGTTAGTAGTTTTGCAGTATAGGTAACTTATGTACTTTCAATGATAATGTTCAAACCCCAGCTGTGTACTAGCTTGGGCAGTTCATTATGTGGAAAAGTGTATTTTAGGTCCATTTACGTGTGTGACATAATTAAATAAGAAAACTGAAGGAATTATATTTAAGTAACCTAAAACAACTAAAGAACTTGAACGGCATAGTCATTGAATTGGTGATACCAAATGAAGAGGAGTATTCATATATAATATTCAATGCCTTCTTTTAATATTTCAAATATTATAAATAATTTACAACCAGTTGCACAGTTAGTAACCAGAAGTTGTGCTATTACGATTGTTTTACTTTGAAACGCATTTCTGATTACCTGGAAATCGTAAAGAGAAATGCCTTAATAAGTCTATGTGTACGGTTGGTGTATAAAAAACATTTTAATAGTTAAATAAAGATCTTGTCACATAAAAATTCTTAAAGCCTTCAAGCCTAAGCTTCGTAAAAATAAACTGAGAACAAGGTATGAGAAAAGATAAAAGAGTGTTGATTGGTACGCGATATCTGGCACGAAGCTATTAAAAAGCAATCAAGCATCGTGTTCGACGTGTCCTCGGACGATATGAAACTTCGATGAGCGCCACAGATTATTTACACAGGACACGAGTCGGTATTTTATTTTCCTCTAGTCACTTAAACCCAAGTATCGCCGTAAATCGACTTAAAAATCACTTAAATGATAAAATACTCCAGTCAACATTCCTTTACGAGATATGGAATTAGATTTAGTCATGTGTTTCTTTATTAATTTTTTTAGATTTTCGTACTTAACTATATACCTTTTTAGTTGACGCACAGTTATCTATGACTTCATGTTTATATCGCAATATTTCACTTCGTTATACTCAAACTCAAAGAGGCAAAAGAACAGTAGTACCTAGGAAAAGTGCCCTAATATTCCCCGTGGAAGCTTTGGTGATACGGGTTGAATAACGTATTTTACTTTGACATAAAGTAATAAAACTCAGATGTAGGTTTTCAAACAATTTTCCACGTTAAACGCAAACTATTTACGAAAAATATTTGATTATAATAAGTTTAGTGAAACATAATTAAAAATTTGTTTATCACAAACTTTTATTCAAGCCGATATTGTATTACCGCAGGAATTATAAAGTGCAAATGGCCACTCTATACGATCACATACGATCTATCCTATCAAAGGCCGCTTGATTGCGTTTTAATAGCTTCTTGCCAGTATATTATACCTTTACTATATATCTAACTTTTGTAACTATTAAAATGTAATACTAAATACTATTCGTCTGCGCGAGTAACACATTCAGAAAGGTTTTAAACAAATATTTAGTTTTTTTTGTTATTATTAACGTAGTGATCAAACTGTTTTGCAAATTTAAAAAAATATATATCAATGTAGTGTGTATATAATTTATGTTTTTTATGGCAATTCTGGAGACAATGTTATCAAGTCTTACTATTTTATATTCCGATATAACATTATCACCTACTTACCTTTATAGTTATCAGTATTACAGATACATTATATATATGCTCAACGTTCCGCCTAAACATAAGCTAGGTTGACGTAACCTACGTGAAACTTATCCTTTAGTATCTATATGCATTAAAGTAAGCTTATATGCTACGCCGTAGACATAAGTACTACGCAACCATCAACCATCGTAACACCACATTAATATATTTAAAGTAATATAGGTAAGGTTTAAATTAATTAATTTATTTACACTTTCCAATTGATTAGAGCGTGAATAACTAAATTCGTTTGCACGAACCGAAAATAATAGAATTATAATTACTAAATGCAAATCAAATATTTGTTTCATCAAAATTCAATAAACTTGGCTCAGCTTATTTGGGACTCGAATATTGTAATATTATTTACATAATATATATATATATATATATATATATATATATTACATAGTTTTGTTTGAATTTCGAAGGTACATATTCTGTTTAAATAAAAAAGAGTTGTTCAGTGTGTGTTCCGTTCAATGTGTCTTCCTCCGAGCTAACAATTTATTAAGGAATAGTACCAAAGAAATTAAGTAAAATCTTACATTTTTATTCGCAATAATCTTAGGGTAAGATTCAGACTAACTAACTAAAATATACCACATGAAAAAGTTAACAAGATTCAATATTATACGGCAATTTCCTTGTTATAAAATTTTAATTATAATTTCTATGTAATTATTTTCTCATCAAATATCTTCAAATTGTCAATACAAATAAGTACTCTAATATATTACTATTGTGACAGTAATGGAAAATTCTATTGAATATTTAATGAATGCCCTTGAACTATGTTCAAATTATTGGAAGACTTAGATAGAACTTAATTATATAGAGTAGTTAAAACAATAATTTAAGTGTTGCGAGTTTTAGTATATTTATGTCAATTTAGCTACAAGTTTTAGTTGATTCCTTTTTTGTAATAGAACTAAGTCCAAAATTCACCTGATCAGCACAAAATCTTTCAGACCTATGCCCTACAAATTTGAATAATTAAACACCTTGATTTAAATATGCTTGAACATATACAAAAAATAAACTACACGTCGTATTGATTACTACAACCCACCGTTGATTTTTTACATTGGTTAATAATAAATCCAGTTTTCCGTAACAAAAAAAACATCAAATAGATATGTTGTTTTTTGAATTGATCAGGCTTCCATATATTCCAGGCCTATCAAGAGGAAATAATTTTCATATATGTCATTTGCATTAAAAATTAAACAATTAACATGAACTTTAAATAGTTCAAAATACCTACTGAAAGTTTCCAAATTAAAACATAATTTCTGAACAAAAGTTTTTAATTCAAAGAAAACCTTTAAGGTATATGCAATCGATTATGATACTGTGGTTAAAACGAGACATGATATAGATAATGTCGTATTAGATTTACCTTCGTTAGTTATAAATTGAAAGTCCTATAAAGTAGGTCAGATATTTACGGTATATTCTATATGCAAAATCAATAAAAGAATTAATCATAGATAGTGTCACAATTCTTACAATCAATCTTGAACTTTTAAGAACAAGATATATGGTTAGATCAGATTATCACCACACAGATGGCATCGCTGATCTACGAGGTGTTAAATGTGAATACAGAAAGCTAGGTTTCTGTATTTAATTGGCGATTACCATTTAACGCCATTTAGTGCCTGGTGCAAGAGAGAGAGGGAAATAGGCGAATTTTCATCCTTCTCATGTTGATGGTAGCTATAGGAGGTAGAATGCTTTTGTCCGGTGAGTAAAGAAAAAAAAGTATCGTCTCTCGACTTAACGACAAACTCCTTAAAGCGTCGAAATTAATTGCCTTTGTTTAGTTTAGCTTGTCTTCCATAAAATGATACACTCTACATGGCATTACACCCACTGTCAATAACGACAAAAATTGAGTAATAAAATGCTTTTTAAGTTGCTAAAATAGTTCACTGATCATTCTTGACTATTATTGGAAGTATGGCGTCTTCTCGACAATTTCCAATACCTTGTGTGAAGTGTGAAATGCGCAGATAGAAAGTACAATCTTTTAGTAAAGATAGCCCAGAAATAATATATTTTAGGCCATCTTTAAAATAAAATGGGAAACAGTATACTGATAACTTCGATATTGTCAGTGTTTGAAGCCGATTTGTATGTTTTTTTTAATACTTCACTTAAAGAGAAATCTATAGTGATTATTTACAATATACAATGAAACTATTTTAAAAATTTTGATAGAAATTGTGCTCTTAACACATATTCTATTAATATCCAAGTAATTCACATATTCTGTAGTCAAATGTTGAAAAACATGACAATGGCATCCAGCCGAAATTCTATATCTAGAATGGAGTAAATACCTTACATTTTTCGATCGTCACTCATAAATATCAGGACTCACTAAGGCAACGACAATGAAGATTTGTATCCAAGTTTAAATTTACTATTTTGAGCAGAACGTTCGACGATTATACAGCATAATGGTCTTTAAAAGATATACATTTATTTCTTTTTCGTGTGTGCAATATTTATTCCAGAGTAAGAGCCCTTGAGTAGTCTGAGGCCGTATATTAAAAGATTTAAGGAGCATCAGCAATGGGAAGCCTCATAAGAATGGGCCTTCCGTCAGGCAACACCAAAAAAACTATACTAAAATTCTAACCATAAACTAAAGCTTTTCATTAAAGTACCCCAGAATATCATTAAATAAAAATAAGTCTTAATATACGTGAATATGTCTAGTATCAGCATTAAAACTCAAATTCAAAATATCTTTATTCTTATAGGCAAACAAGTACACTTATGATCGTCAAAAAGAGGTTAAATTATTTGGAAATTTACATTTACTACCAGTTTGGAAGTCAAGGGCGTAGAGCGGGTAAGAAGAACTGGCAAGAAATTTACATATATAGACCAAAAAATTATTTATAAATCTCTAGCTGTACCCCGCAGTATCGTCGTAACGTAATTTTGTCTTTGATAACTGAGTTTCACGTAAATAATTAAACAATTCTAAATAGTAGTTAAAAATCTGTGTCTAACACACACCGTGGATTGATCGGCTGATCACGTTATTTACTTGCCTATTAGAAAAACAAATAATCTCGAAATAGATAGATAATTCTGAGACCTAGTTGTTGTGCTGATTCTTTATAGGCTATACAACTTCACGCTACGACCAAATTAACAAGTTTATAAATTAATAAGTGAAACGGGGCACAGAAGGTTTATAATAAAATAAAGTAACAGTAAAGAAACATCCTTGATATTCGGCTGATATAGGATAAAGTTAAATTGTCTACCTCAGGCATTTAACCTTTTGATGTTAAGTTTAAAATTGGTTCTTGTACGTCCGCTTGTCTTCGCTAATGAAACCTCTGCGGTTTACTTAATCGGTTCGCGTGCACTTTATAAAGTCTTACCGTATTTGCTAAGATAGTATTGAAAAACGATACCGTCCATGGTCTAGTGGTTAGAACTACTGCAGATTTTAATATCTTGGACTATTAAAAACCATATTCCTAATTGATTATAAAGTGACAACAGTTAGTCACAACCACAGACAGTGTTTGTCACGTAAAACTGACTGATAAACTTGGCTGTCGGCCCTGCACCTGATTTTGCGTTTCTCCAAACGCGTCGTACATCCATTTTTGCCTGTGCAAGTTAATTCAGAGTGCACTTGTACTTTGAAGCCGACCTCAACACTAGCCATGGCTTCATCATTCTTGAGAATTCCATACAAAATATTAAATAACATCTAAAGAGCTTTAATTTCCACTGGACTATTCATAAAAATCAAACATTTACACCATTTTAACTAAAGTAATCTGTCTCCTTTTATCAAAGCGTAAACATGATTTAACAGTAGATAAAAGTACTTTAATTTAAGGAGTGCAATTTGACTGATTGAGTTTTTATGAATAAGCCTATACAAATTTATTGAAAAAAATGTTTATAATTCGTTGTTTTTTGTAGGCTTCTGGTAAACGTTTGTGGTACCCGGGAGTCATAAATGCATTTGATTTCAGTTTTCCAAGCTTTTCTTAATATATAACATTTTCAATTGTATAATTTGTTACTCCATCGAGAAATTATTTATTCAATATTAATACTAAAAAGGGAAGCGAACGCGAGTGAGAATCCAGTATCAATATAAAATATTTAGGGATGTCATTGCATATTCAGTGGTAAACTCAAAAGACCATTGTCACGCGTCTCCCACGTCATTTGTCACTCGGGACAAAAATTGTGGGACAAACTCTGAACACTCGATATCTCGTTTACTTAGATTTGAAACAAGTGACTTTTTTGAGATTACCAAAATGATGTATTAACACTGAATAATTTATAGAAAGTCTCTTCAAAATAAATGTTTCTAGAGCCATGAAAAACTTTAGCTGTTCATTTAAAAATATTGTGACAATTATGGTTAGTAGTATTTCAAAATATGCTTCAGCTCAATAATCAATTAACATTGCCAAAGTTGCCAAGTCATATTTAAAATTTACGTTGTATAATTTATTTCTTGACTGGCAACAAAACACTATGTATAAAAAACCGCGCACCAGCAGAGTATACATCTGTCAATCTATATATGATTATTGCTTCAGATGGTAGAAACCATTTTGTTTGATATTATTTGCTTAGGTTTATTTTTTAATATAAAAATATTAAATAAGATTGAATTATGGCAACACCGGGGCAATTGCCCTTTAATATTTTATTGTTTATGACTGCTATTGGTCGCCATTATCCCACTTTCCAGTGCTTTGTGATATAAGTTATGGCTTAGTATTGTATATATTAAATTAATTGTATCACGAGCGTCGAAATAAAATAATGTATTCCACGTGAAGTCTTTTAATAATCTTTACTTCATATATTTAATATCACTAAATCAGTAGAAACAGCGGATGTTTATCGAGAAAAGAGTTTATAGTAATAACAACTAAAACATTTGAAAATCTTCAAAGCTCAGTCTGTATAAACTAAAACTCTTCTGTAAATAGACACCTATTCATCAATCCATTCAGTGCACTCACTCATTCATCAGCTGACAACGCTTAAAGAATCCAAATGATATATTAAAGTAGGATTTTTCTGTTTGAGTGGCGCTATTGTTGAGAATCCCATGTTTTAATGAAAAACTGCTGATTATAGACGCAGCAACTTTATATCCTTTTTTATTAATACTGAAAATTATTCATTCTATTCATATGAGCTTTTGTGAAAGACTCACAGACTATGGAATTTGATGAATTTGCGTAGATGTAACATCAAAATGAATATAAATATTTGTTTTACAAAGTACTTGAAATTTAAATGTTATATATATTGTTGAGATTGAGATAATGTTATAAATAGACTACGATGTTAGCATGCCCTCCCTGGGGTGACTGCTAGTGGTGCAGGGCGGTTTTAGTGATTTACCACATAAGTCGCGCCGCTGTATAAGCGTACAACATTTCCCTACAAAAAATAAATTAATAATATGTCTTGTGTCCTTGCATTAACCATATGCGATGACTCTTTATTTAAGCGACCTACCTACCAGACCACCATTTACCCATAAAAATTCCGGACATTAAAAAAGTTATAAGCAAAGTATTTAACAAGTTATGAATATCAGCTAACTCCACATTCTTACCCGAAGGACCATGATATTATCTTCTACACAAAAATGAAGCGACAATTGAACAATGTCATTACTTTTCAATATAAAATAATAATGAGTGATATCCTAAAGTACATGACAAACGAAATTCGTTATGTGCAACGTAATGCAGTGCAAATTCGATCAGAATTTGTATTAGAGGATTCCCGACACGCGTCGAACTAACGAAGCCTCGCCGAAGTTTCCAACCGTTCAATCGCTCCCAGAGAAATCTTTTACGCGAGTAACTCAGTGAAATTAGCATTAGTTAGAGTTGTACTGGGACGAATGATTAGCAGAGGCTTGAGAAGACTTTTAACGAATTGAAGAAGTGGAGTATTCTTTGATAATTTTGAGATACCATTGGTTTCTTTTTAATTTCAGTTAATTTTTACACCTTATATTTGTTGAAGTTTGTTTATGTATTAATTTCGTATTTATACTTTATATATAAAAAAAAAACCAATGGAGCAATTTTTTTTTGTCTGGGTCTCAGATTTCTATATCGGTTTATGATCATTTGTTTTTTCTAATATCCAATCAGGTCATCAGCTTTGTTCCTGACACACGCCATCGACTTTCTTTGAATCTAAGGCAAGCATTTTCCTTCAGCGTACTAGCGAATTTTAAATGCGCATAGAGATAGAAAATCGTTTGGCATCGATCGACTTTAGGGATCAGATTTACACACTAAAGCCACTATGCCAACACTGCTCGGAAACTGTATATTTGTAACTTTATATATAGTATAGATAAATATACTAGAAGATATTAAACATGATTTTGTCTAATTGCTAATGTAAATCTCTGAATTTGTAAAACTTCAATTATTTTTAAACCTGATATTTAGAAACAGGGTTAATTTAAACAATTTATTTCTTAATTAAGATCAAAATCTTTGAAAGATTATTTTATCGTTTCAAATAATCCAAAGTTGAATATATTTAACTGCTAAGAGAAAAGTTAAAGAGTACGACTTGCACTAGTTTAATCGACAAACTTCCAAAACCAAAAACAAAAAATCCACTTTTCACTGCAAAATACGACATTCGCTTCTAATTGGCCGAGAAACAGGCGGCACTTTTTAAAATTCACACCACGTCACCACTTTAATAGCGGCACGCAAATTTACCCTCTATCGAGGAGGACACAAAATCGAGTTTAGCCTGAAGGTATTGTAAAAGTTTTCCTGTCTCTAAAATGGGAACAAAACAGCACACTTGTCATAGTAAACGCGTACATTTGAACCGCGAAGTTGAGAAATGGTGTTACTTAAAACTAAATTGCAGCTTGAAACTCTGCGGTTATAATTCACTGGCTTTGCCGCTATTGGAGTTCATAATTTTTGCTTTTAAATTTGCATATAATAAATATTTTCTAACTAATTGATCCTACACTCCACCACATCAGTTATACCCCTCACCTCCTCCGAAAATTACGATACTTGTATTTATTTTTCTGTTATGTACATATTCTTGTTTTCATAGTTTGTTATATTTTAGCGTACGACTCTCAGCTCTGAGGTCGTAGGATCGATCCACTGCTGTGCACCAATGAACTGTTTGTCTATGTACGTAGTTAATATTCGCTCGAACACTTGCTTTCCTTCACGAAAAGCATCATGCGGATACCGGCTTGCCTTGCTTGACCCAAAACGTCGACGGCGTGCGTCAGGCACAGGAGGCTGATCACCTACTCGCCTATGAAATTGACAAATGATCATGAAACAGATACATAAATCTCAGGCCCAGATCTAAATAGGTTGTAGCGCTACTGGTTTTTTTTTTGTTTTTTTTTAATGGTTATTGTTCCGAAGTAAGTATTTTGTTTTAATAATTAAAATCAGTAATATTGTTATAAAACCAAAAAATTCGTTTATTTTATCGCGTTAGACTTCTTTTCACAAGCTTTCGGTCACTTACGTTTTAATGACTCTAAATTTTAATAATGTGTTCGGGGTGAGGCTGCATTTAAATACATCGAAGTATTTAATACAAACTAGTTTTGAAATAATCATAAAATCATTCTATTATTGTCCCGATGTTTGAGTTCCTATAACAGATGTGGTTAGAAGCAATACAGTAAGGTATAGATCTTTACCATACTCAAAAAGCTCACGTATGTCATCTGAATATACTCACTGAAGTCGATGTATGGCCCAATCTCTATCGAGAATTGGTGGAATTTTTCACAGCACTTATTCCATCTATACACGTAGGCGCGGCGCGTGTTCCACGAATGACTAATGATAGGACCATGTCAAAATAGATTGCTGCTCTAAAATATGGTAAGAGATTCAAAAAGCTTTTGTTGAAATAGAAATGTTTTCTCTATTGATTTCTATGTCATATGTTATATATCTCTCTCTTAATTTGTGTTGCAGTTTTTTTGTGTTAAGTTAAGGTTTTTAAATCCTCAGTATTTTCCAGACTTTTGATATCGAAATCTACCTATATCTTGTTTATCAATGGTTTTGTTGACAGGAAAATACCGGTAGTATCTAATAATGGCTTTCTTTTTTTTAATAAAACTATGTCATAAAAGGCCGGCAACGCACTCGCGAGCCGTTTTGTATTGATTGACAGTGCGGTGATATCACATAGCATTAGGTGTGCCTTCTGCTTGTTTTCCCCCTCTTCTATAACAAAATCCTCAAGGTACTCAAAAATTACAAAAGTTTTTTTTTAATTCTAAAATACATGCAGTAATTTATTAGTATAATTTTAATTTAAAATTATGTTTGAGTTAGAAAAACCAACAATAAAGCTCAGTAAAAACTTAAATGTAAGTTCTCTATGCGAAGCTCCGCTTAAAATTCAAGAAAATAGTTATGAAGTTAGTCGACATTTTAAAAAGAATTCTTTAGCTACGCCAGCTGGTAACATCATAGTCATCTCGAACTTTGAAAATATATATAATTGTTTAAAAGCCTGTCTTTTGCAGGACTAGATTATATATTAAAAATTGTTCGCAATTGTGTACGATTTTAATTTGAATAAATTTACCTGTCATTTTTTGTATTTCAATTTAGAACATGTTTAAACCACAATTAACCAAATAAATACATGCGTAGGGCTTATGTAATCTACATGAATATTAGTGGAAATATTTCGGAGTGTGTCACAATAAGAAAATTCATATATAGATAAAGGCTTAAGCGGCTAAAATTGGGGCACTTAAAAACAATAGTATTATATCTAAAACTATTGAAAACACACATACACTCAATATTAGTTTTTCCGTTGATAAAAAGTAACTTCCAACTTTTATTTTTTCTCGAAGTATGCAACCCTAATGTCCGGCGGCATCTGGGCCACTTAATTTTATCTCCAAGGCTTTTTCCCGATACTAGTTTCGCTGAAGTTATTTTTTGTCCAAGAGTAAAATATTGATAGAGTTTGCGACGTGTCATCGAGAACTTTTTTCTAAGTAGTCGAGCTGTTTACCTTGTTTTGTCTCTTTTAGAAATGTCGTAAACTATATTTTTGTCTGCTGTATAAAAGTTTGCTAATGTCACTACAGACATTTATAATAATGTTACTTTATTTTTTTTTTCGTTACTTTACTTTACGTTTACTTTTTATTATTTTGCGTAAATAGTATTTCAACCTTGAATGATTATTTTATGCCATATTATATTTTGTTTTTGATTAATAATTTCTTTGTTAGTCTTCTAGCAATATTTTTACTACAAATATACATATAACACCGGCTTATAACACGATCTTAGGGCGGTTTCTTTCACTTCCATACATAATATATCTCTGAAAGGCATAACAAATTGATTATGATTAGATTTTAAAGATTAATACATATTTTTGAATACAAAACACATTATACGCTTTTTGATTAATTGATTAATTTCTATATATATTCTATATTAGATTGGAACTTGGGAGTCACTGTCATACAACTCGCCTTTCCTGTATCGACAGTAAAATAATCAATGTAATTTATGCAGACATACGTCTTACTTTTGGGATGGCACTCATAAGCTTAGATGTAATATATAAAAAATATCTTTTGTGAACGTAAACATTACACTTTCATTAACTCAATAGAAATAACAAAGCATGCACAATTTATATAAAACGGAAAGGACAAAATGATTTCAAGCGTAAAAGTGTTCAATTTTGACCCGACGGACCGCAAATGTGCCACAAAATTGCACAAAACCACAACCTGCGGACCGGACAATAGACATTAGTGTAGTTTAGTTTATCGAATCATATAATGACTATAATATTCACCGTTAGAACATTAATTTATATAGAGTAATTTACTCTATAGTGTGTGTTTAGTAAGTTTTTTACAGGTATTTGTTTTAGAAGTATTTTTGAGCCCTTTTAACCCAGGGACAGTGGCATGCAGTCATATTAGTGCGTCAGTTTCAGTGCAGTTTGGATAGCAAACAGCCTTCTACGTCCTCCAAATAGGTATTGTAAAGTAAACTTTCATGCTTAAACCACTAATCCATTCGTCCGAAATTGTTTCGTCGGGAACTTAAAATAGCAACTGTGCACATGACGCTCTGTAAAGTCGTGTCTATGACAATATCACAGTACAATAAAATTATTATATACGGGGGGTGTTAAAACATTGAAAAGTTTTTTTTTAATTAACGTCAGTAGCTCGTTTCGTTATTTTCAAAGTAAATATAAATTTTAATTGATATTAACTTTAGAGCAGTGTTGGCCTAGTGGCTTTAGGATACGACTGTCAGCACTGAGGTCGTAAGATCGATCCCCGGCTGTGCACCAATGGAGTTTGTGTCTATTTGCGCTTAACAATCGAATTGTAAGTCTTACACCCAAAAAGTCGATGGTGTGCGTCAGGCACAGAAGGCTGATCACCTACTTGCTTATTAGATTAACAAATGATCATGGAACAGATGTCAGGCCTAGTCCTAAAATGGTTGTAACCCCATTGATTAATTTATTTTTTTATTAACATTTAATGAGGAATACTGCAGATATCAAAAAGTTGTTAGTTCGAACGTTATAATTATTAATTCAAATGGAGAAATGGGGAAGCCGAACCAAATAGTGATGCTCTGATATACATAAAACTCGTGTAAATCTAAAAATAACTAATAAAAATGTTACTGATTAAATCAGCGGTTTCACTTAGCACAAATAAAGGTTGACGTAGGCTATATCTTAGATCTGACGTTTAGTCGAGCGGAAAACTGTGTTACGCTTTATACGCTGTGGTTCCAAGTTACTCCACGTATCCATTGTGGCGGGAAAATGTTTTTATGATGCTGTAAGATAATATTAAATTGCGCTTAGGTTATAGATATAGATATAGTACAACCCACTGAACATATAGTTGATACTTTAGCAATAATGGTCTCCAACTTCAATTTATCTTTATAAATATATGAGGTACATATGAGACATCATATTAGTTGATTTGGTTTATTAAAGCTATACTTACGTACGAGGATTATATCAAAATATATTCGTCAATACATTAACATGAGAACCAGCCATAAAACGAACGTTATAACCACATATAAAATAGAAATTCATATACATATCGATGTAATGTATACACTTTGCGGTTTCACTGGCCGAATCAGCAGGACTAATTTAGTGCTGAGTATGCTAATATTGGCTTATGTGGAACTTTCTCGAACGTAAATGAATATTTAGTTCAGACTTTGATTGATTTTCCGCCACAACTGGAATTTCCTAAAATAATTCTTGCTGGTATTTATAATAAATTTATTATACGGTTGTTTCATTTTTAAGGACTATTTTAGTGTTCATGTAATAAAAATTAACGATTGGCAAAAGATTTACTATACCTAGAAGTAATATGTACCTAGCAGTTAAAAATAGCAAATTTCTTAACAGAATATAAATAAATGAAAATTTCAAAACCAAAGAATTTATTTTTTACCTGATTATCATGAGACATAAAAGTCTTCTGAGTCTGAACAATAAGCAAATATATGTTTGACTGTGTCCCCTCTATTCCCGTTGCTGGTGACAACTTTTAAAATACAATTTTCCTTAACGGTAGCTATTAATATAACGTGTAAACATTAAGAATATAAAACCGTTTTCCTCTTCCAAACGGCGTTATTACCCCATAAAGATTCACCTCGCAACACAACCAAACGATTTGCGAACAAACACAATTACCAACATTAATTATTTACGTTCATTTATAATGTAACGACACGAACCGATAAATAAATTATTGCCTAACATTTTATTGGGGCTTCGCCAAATTAATTTGAACCCTGGCCCAAAATAATAAGCCCCTTAATGGGTACTGGTAAAGGCTTCAACTGGTTTACCAACTTGTGCCATTTATTATGAAACCTCGACCAGAGGTTATTCAATGGATTTTCTATTATTTCTTCGAGTAAGGGTCTTATAACCATCAGGTAAATTGTTTCCTATTTACTATATTCGACCCTTTTTATTATTTATATACGCCTTTGTTATGTATGGCCGTTGACGTTGTACGCTATATGTAAACATACGGACACACATGTTTATAGGATCTAGGAATAATAAAAGAAATATAAAAAGTATGTTTTCTATTAATTATATAAGTATGCACTATTTTTCTTTTCGCTCTTTAAAGGAATTTGTACTGTGATGTTGTTCTTCAGATTAAAAAAATCATTTGCCTAATTCAATCAAAAAGGAGAAGAAGAGACCTTATATGTTTCATGGCATGACAAATGTAAATTGATGTTAATTTCAATACAAATTATATATTTATTTTAACCGTGTTGCCTGAATGTATACTATTGTGTAACCTACATTGGTAAAAAATTATTAACTCAGAAACTAAAGAGTTATAGAAATAAAATCAATAAAAAACGAAACAAAAACTTTAACAAATGGAGAGAGAGAGAGAGAAAAAAATCGTTGTTAAAACAATAAAAGAATGTATAATAATGATAGATAAAAGATAGGTATATATCTTAAAAATATGAAGCGAAGCACAATCGCACGTCCATAAAAAACCCCCTTTCCCTTCCAATTTTTGAGTATTATTGTAAGATATAAAGTAATACACTGGTATATAAAATTTTTATTTTGTTTGACATATGAGAATCATACTTATCGTAACTCTTTCCATTACACTAGGCCCATTAAACCAGACATCCGATCAACATAGTTGCTGAGTGTTGTTCAAATGAACTTTTATTGCTTTTGGTTTGGTTAATTCTCGCTTTAATAACTCCGCTAGGCCGTAAACCACAGAAATTATACGCCCATAAAATTAGGAAACATCGAAAAACAAACAATGCACGCACGGCTGAGCATTTAAAGTCATAATTTCACGACAATTATGAATTTAGGGTCGATCACGATTTTGCCGAGATTGGTACGGTGCGGCACTTTTGTTCAATACAGGTATAAATAATTATTATGGGTTTATAGGGGTACTTTCTATAGGGTATACTTGAAACATGTTTTCATTGGCTGATTAATAAACCTTCATTATTTATTTTAAATTTGATTGTGTTGTGCAATTTATTTATTAATGTAACGAAGTGTTTACACATATTTTTACACAAATTATTAAGGGTGGTCTTATCGCTAACATCCTTCGTTAGTTCATCCTCTTTCTTATAAATAATAAATAAATTATACTAAACTAAAAAGAACTCCAAGCGTTGGGTTGTCTCTCACCCTAAAATATGGCGAGGGGTCCGATTGCTGGCCATGCATCATACTCGAGAACGGGTGCAACTTGTGGTGACTGGTCGTGCTTGAATTCGTGTATGCTGTGATGTTAGTTATTTCGAGTATTAAAGTGCGTGCTCCTATTTCGCCATGCCTCCTGCTGATAGAGGATCTTTGACAATCTGAGACAAATCTTTGTTTTTAATTTATTTTATTATTATGTATTACTTAAGATATCATGTGGAATATGGTTGCAGCTCCTTACAAACATTGCGTAAGACAAAAAACCTGGCGATTAAAAAGAGTGGCGGAGAGTTTATTGCCCGTTCTTCTCTTCCGTTCTACGCCCTTGATTTGAGAACTGACAGTAAATGTAAAATTAGAAGCATTTAATGTATATTTCTTTTTTACGTTCATAAGTGTAAATTGTGTTACCTATATGCTAATATAAAGAATCTTGAATCACATCTAATGCTAGCTTTCATATTTAAATTATACTGATTGCATAAGGTGACACATATAATATTAATAATATTACATAGTTCCCTATCTCCAAGAAGCTATGCCGGCAAATTTTCTCAAAAAAAATATGATAAGAGCTACAATAATATTAAATGAAGCCTTAACCCTTCACTTTAGCGTTACAAGACCTAATTGTATTACTAATTAAAGGGTAACACGGCTGTCGCTACTGAACTGAACGAAATTATGTTCCTGCGACTGTCACAGAATGGCACACGGGGAAATGTAAGCATGACAAAATCTACCCTGTTTTAGGCTGTGGATTAAGTAATAAGCGGACACGTATAAGAATTTTACTCGAACTGATTCTCATTTAAAACATGACCAGATAAAAATTCAAATAAACAAATCGGCTTGCATAACTTTTATTTGTATGCTATATGACACAGTATATATTTGAATCTTCTATATGTTACTAGATCTTGTAGTATACTTTTTATATTTTTTATTTTATAAATTGTAAAAAATCCGTTAAAAAACACTGAATATATTATTAGAAATGCTTAAGAGAATATTAAATAAAGTCTATAAACTTAATGTTGTTTAAAAAAATTTCAGGCAAATACATTTTTAAACTCAATCATTAAGTTACTAAGTAAGTAAAAACAATTTTTTTTGGGAAACACTTGAAAATGGAACGAAATTTATGGGCTTGAAAACTCCTACAGCTTTACTCTTAAACCACACGATATAAAATAAAAAACTTCGCGTGCGGCTCGACATTAATTTGCCGCGTGAAAAGATCGCACCGAGCTCGTAGGGTTTGCCTTGAATGATAGTAATATATAGGTTTCACTGCGCGAATTATGGCGTACCTGTAAAGCTTCCCTTACAACTTTTGGGTCACGCACTTTTGTACCCCTCTAATCGACCTAGCGGGAATTTAAAAGATTGCACAAAGTAAAACAGCAATTCTAAAGGTGTAACAAGAAAGGTTTATGTCGTGTCTTTCAAATAATTAGCTGATAAAACAGTTCTACGGTTTTTTTTATAAAACAGGTGGAAAACGTTCAGGTGACTCACGTCTGTGAAATTTAGTGAAATTCGTCTGGAACACTCAAAGTTGAAACATTTGTATGAATATGACTGTATACACCGTTTATGTTTAAGGAAAGTCGCCGTTTTGGTCGTGACTCCCTCGGAGGGGTAAGTTGATTGTTAAGGGGGCAATTGAAATCATCTGGATATAACACAACGTGGAGACTTGAGACTAAAGCTAACCAAATTGGAACCCAATATAAAATATCTGTGTAGCAAGCATCAAGCGCAAGGATCTTACTAAATAAATATAGAAAAACCAGTTTTTCATTATGTTTTGAAAATTTTCTTATCGAGAAATTTCTTTCTATGTTGGATACAGTAGGCTAAGGTGGGGCGTGACACAAAAGTAGCGGGTCTAGATACTCTCCTGTGCTCCCGGGGGCATGACTTCTGATACCCATTTGCTAACAAGTTTCTTTATAACAAATCTATACATAAACATATGAACCAAGAAGCGTACAAAGGAATATAAGAAATGTCAAAAAAATGTAAAACACATTTAAATTACTTAAACCCAAGTAAATCTAAGACAATAAGACAATGCAGCGTTCGCTCACCACAAACTAAACCTATTTCATGTATCAAATATTAGTACAATAGCTGCCACCTGTCTGCTTCTCAGTGAATTCGCTTTGGTTGCATCCCGAAATAAACGCTTACTTGTAATCTAGGTCATATTATGTATAAAACAGATTCTCTAAACAAAGGGAAATTAACTGAATTGGTGGATTTAGATGTGAATTTCAATACATTTTATCGTTAATATAAGTATTCATTTAATGTTAATGTCAATCGATGGGTTGGGGATTTTAAATGTCATTGAATATAAACCTTTTTTTATTTTTCTCCATATGTATGCATACAACTTTTATACATGCTAAGCAGAATTATGTAATACATTTCATAGATGTCATGATGCATTTAAAGTCCCACGACGATTTAAGAGATACAGTGTCCATGGATACTCTTAAAGGACAAATAGCTACCGCTTAATAACGCTTTTTTTAGGTTTACTGAACGAGTGCCAGATTAACCACCCCCCATACCAAAGTGAGCACCTTATATGCAAACCTAGTCCTTATAATAAATAAATAATCCCTTAAAAGTCTGGGGCAGAAGGCAACGGGAAACCACTGTTCAATATTTTTCGATAGAAGTCAGTAATTCAAACATCACAGACTTAGAACAAATCTAATCTACGATAAGTGATTCTAGTTACAGTCCGCTCTTAAGCATACAGTAAAGTATATGCGTGGAAAGTGTTTTTCTATTTTCATATTTAAAAAAAAATCGCTGAACCTACTTGTTCAGATATTTATATTTTATTTTGAGCTCTATGTACACATGATTTCAAACCCCTTCTATGCTCCCCTATCACATTTATTTTATATATTCCAAGATAACTCGATATGGCGTACTCTGGCACTCCTCCAAACGTTACTGTGCGTGAGATGCGCAATCTAATTTCAAAATCAGATTATGCAACCCTGCTCCCGAATATCGAGACACTTTAACGACTTTGTGAGGGGAATCTTAAATGCACTTAAGATGCTAGTTTTATTTAAATTTTTCCGGTACTTAATAGAATTCAACTTTTATGAATAAGGAAGACGTTTAGTGCCTAGACATAGTTTGTATATATTATATATATAGACATAGTTTTTTGAAGTGAAACTTCTTTATCGGCGTTGTAAAAAAAAACGTCACGTTTTTTGGTTACGCGTCACATTATTCCGTTACGCATGGCATTTTTTCCTTAAGCGCCATCTTTTTCTTCCATTCCATGGTTGATTCGAAGAGATTCAAAGCCATTAATATAAAAAATATATATAATAACGATAACAATGATGGAAATAAGTATATTACAATTAATGAAATTCTGTAATAATCCTAAGATTATAACTACTAATACTTATAAGGTAAAATTTGTATTCATGTCTATGATAATAAAAGCTTTTTGTTAAAGCGTGTTGTCTTGTTTTTAACTTTATCCAACCAATTTTTGTAAAGTTACATATAGTAGATCATTTTTGAATTATAAGGTCATAAAGAAGTTTCACTTCTTACGTGTGTACACTAGTACACGCACTTTTTAAAAAAAATATTAGATGTGTTGCCAAGCAAAATGTCTAATTGGACGAAGAATAATTTCGGAATCGAACATAGATGTTTTAGGTGTAAAAATCCCTTTATTAAACGCTTATAAATAAGTTCGTTTAATGACATAATATCTGAAAAACCTTCCTCCTTTATATTTAACAAATGCGAGCATTTATAATCCGTACTGAGACTTTAATCGTATAAATAGCTATATCATGTTAAGTATTGTTCCTCCCCTCAGTACTTACCATGAAAAGTATATTCTAGTTCGCATTTCTCATTATAACGACAAGTGAATTACTTCAATGAGTGCACTCGTTACCTAGAAATCGGTCGAGGACGCTCAGCAGATGTAATTTTCTGCAATTTGACGTGATTCATGTATTTATATGTTCTAACCTAGTTACGAATGTGAAAACTCTATTTTTAGTATTTTAATGATCTTTTCAATGAATACTTCTACCTACGACCCATATGTAATTAGTTTATTGGTACTTCTCTTATGCACGAAACACAGGTACACAAAGAGGCCGCATAAAACTTAAATAATATGTTAATATTTATAAAGGTCGTGATTATTTTTTCTCTATTCGATTCCAAAAAATCTAACTGTGGGTTTTTTACTAAGAAATATAAGTAAATTTAAAAAGTATAAAAGATACCTCTAACGCTTCAATATATTTTGGACACTGGTGCTACAACCCCTTTATAAGTCTTGACCCTAGATTCTAAAGTCAATTTATTTCTAAAGTCAAGGTGATCTGGCTACTTTTGTGCCTGACGCATTTTTGTTTTATTTTTAAAGCAAAAAAGATTAGCTTTTTGTGTCTACTTGTCGGCAACAAATTCTCTTGCTGTGCTTTTATCACACAGTCAGGGAGGCTGAAAGGTTTATTGAAAGTTATAAAATGTGTTTTTAATAACTCAATAAAATGTTATAACTTAAAACCTAGATGGTTAACTATATTTTTAATCTAAAGTTTAACAAAATAAAACATGAACGTTAATTGCATGTTTATTCAAAGCAGATTTATAGTCAAGTTAAGGAGATAGTTGGCAGAGCGAGCTAATTAAGGCTAGATATCATTATGTTTACAGCGCTGTTAAATGTTGAACCCATTTATTACCCGACAACCTTATGTTATATTTTTTAAACTCTCAAGTTTCGAGTTTTATATCGAAATAAAAACTCGTAAAATACAGCAAGGAACTCAAAATTATAGAGTAAAAGTACCCACTCGTTTAGGTATTGTTTAAACTTTCATTTATTTTGGAGTGCGTACATACCTACACATATATACTTAAATTAATTTTGTATACGAAACTAACATCCCGATGCGGCACCACACGGGTAACCGTAACTCGTAAATTAATTCACATTTAAACCCTCAAGAACACATAAAAGGAATCTTTGAGTTCTCAAACTTACAAATAATATTTATTAATTATATATGGTTAAAATATATTTCAAAATACAGAGAGTACATCCTACAACCTACCTCGTTATTAAATTATTATAGACTGGCGGACCCAACAGACGTTGTACTGTCTTAACTATGAACATTGATTACCAATTTAATAACTCTGATCAAAGCATTTCTTTTAAACGATGTTCATTTTTCTTATCTCCTCTTTGACGATATTTGCTGCACATATTCTGGCAATGTTATGTAAAACGCCAGAATGTTACATCAAAAAAGTTTGATAGGAAAAGCGCTATGTACTGAAAAAATATGTTATAATATGATGAGGGTAGGGAGAAAACGAGAGGCACAGGCAGTGATTGCCGTGTTTTCGATATTTTTTAAGACATAAATTGTATCTGGTGTGATATATAATTTTGGATTATTTCGGAAATAACTGTGTTGAGGGGTATGTTTTTTTCTAATTATTATTTTAAGATTTGGTTTTATTTTGTTGTGAAGCTATATGAAATGTTTTCTTCCTTTATAGCTTTGGGAAACGCCCTCAAATTAGATGTTTATTATTGAATGATAAATTAACACATTTGTTTATGTGGTAAACGTTACCACATATAATAGGTTTGGTAGGATAAACCAAAATCCTCCTGGCGCCCACATTGATTTAGTTAAGTTAATGATAAGATTTAGTTTTGTATTTTTCTAGTTTAATTGTTTGAGGTTGCTTTTATAAATATCCTAATATGTGCTAACTTGTTTTATTTAATGCTTAAAACCCATAACAATGTATTATCGTAACAAAATTTAGAATAACTTAATATGTTGTTAGTTTCATTCTGTCTATGTGCGCATTTAACATTCGGGTAAAGAAAATCATTGTGAGGAAACCGGCTTACCTTTAGACTCAAAGGGTCGACGGCAAGTGTCTGGCACACGAGACTCATCACCTACTCGCCTATTAAATCAACAAATGATTATGAAACAGATACATAATAGAAATCTGAGGTCCACACCTAGAAAGGTTGAAGCGCCATTGATTTATTTAATTTTTATTAGCTAGGCACTACAATATAAACTACGGCGCACTCATGACGCCTTCTTTAGTATTTATCCTCCAGTATAGTAACTTACTAATTGATAAGTATTATTCTGTTATAAAGAAAACATGGAAGACAAATCAAAAGATGGGCATATGACATAAGTAGCAGCGGGCCCTATGTGGCTACGTAAAGCAAAACACCGAGGTGAGTGGAAGCTCTTAGAGAAGGTCTATGCCCAAGGACAAGCTGTAAAATAGATCGGCTTACTGAGTAGTTATTAGTTTTTATTTTAATTCACATTTTCTGTACTATTTTACAGCCATAAAGGCTATTATTATTATTATTTTTTCAGTGTTGATAATTTATTACTTCACAGATTTTATAAATATAAAATGAATGACATACGAGAATCATTGTGGTACAAAAATCAACCGAATATACAACTTGGTCACATTATAAGTTTTAATTCAAACAAACTTTTATAAACGTTACTCTTTCAATAACTTTCAAGATATTTCACCTAATAATATATACACATTTAATATATGTAGTTTCATTTTAGCTGAAAATCCAATTTCACGGCAATCTTGATTAGCAGATGTTCACAAAACGCGTTATATTCACTACTCATAATAATTATAATTTCCAGCTTATGCCTCGTACCGACTTGTACCAATGTTATTAACGTAGATATAAAGCTCTAGATTAAGTATTCTAGATAATATGTTTTGTTTACGTATTGCGAGTTAGTTTTTACTAACATTTCTGAGTTACAAAAATGTTTTAACATCGATAAATGCATTCATTTGTGTTAGTTTGACGCGAGATCTTGTGTAACCTCGTTTACTTTATGCATTTCATATACGGGAACTATTAAGTCATTCATCACAAGGCCGTCAAAATAAAAAAAATCTAAATGAAAAGTGAAATGTTGAACGTGAATGCCATTTAATTAGTGAGCAATCATTGTCGCTACAATTGCATACTCATTTATTCATTAAGCTCGACAGAATTGCACAAATGTAATGGTACTTATCTCGCATTAAATAAGCAACTTTGTTAATTAATAATTAAAAGTTCCATTATGTTTCAATGACTACTTCAATATGTAAAATTAGTGTAAGTGTTTCTAAAAATATACTAAAGCTGTTCCACATAGATGTTTTATCCGCTTTTGTCTACTTTGCTAATTTAATTTCACCAACATTTGACAATCCTTAATTATCAAATAGGTATATAATTAGTGAATTAACGTAAGATTTACGCTAGGAACGCACGAAAGTAATACACTATTGGTAAATGCAACTTGTTTTAAATATTTATAGTTTTAGTATGACTTTTAAATAGGCACGAGCGTCAGGTTTAGTTAAATTTATCACAGAATAAAAAAAATATTGCGAAGGACATAAAATGTAATTATTAAAGTCACATCTAGAAGATATAGTCGTGTTCTGTAGCCAAAATTTGAGCGTACTCTGAATTCTAACTGCGAGTAGACACGCGACGGCACTACTACATTTTTATTAATATTTCTCTTTTACGTTCAATACAAACTTGCTATAGTTTATCATTCAGTAAATCTAGGTTGTAATGGCTTGTAGACCTTTGTATATTAAGCAACAACTGCGTTAATTTTACCTGGAACCCAGGCCAGACTTTACCATATAAATTTGAATACGTAATATTCACTCAATTGACCTTTGCGAGCATCATGCTCATGTCAAATCAATCAGCAGGCAACGGGCGGTTCACTTAGAATTAAGTGCAAACCCGTGGATACCTGTAACATTAGAAGGCTTGTGAGTTCTTCGCAAGCTTTTAACGTGGTAAGTTCTTGTCTTAATAACCCTTAAGTGGTAACTTTTCGGAAATACTTGGAACGGTAGTTCGTTTCATAAAGTATACCGCATACCACATGCGGTACGAATTGTTTTATAAAGCTCTCTGTCGCGGAACGCCAGTCATCAAAATTATACGGATGGAATTTCATGTTCCACCTATTTACATAAATATAGACAAATGGGTCTACCGTAGATTTATTTTTCTTTACTAAAAATTCTAAAATGTCCTGCTCAATAGATGTCTATTTTGTATGCTGAAAAGTTCAAATAAATTAATGTTAGTATTGATATAGAGCGTAGAACATTATCTAAGTTCCTGAATGTTGTTTAGGTCATAAATTGCATCAGAGCCTTATCTTAGTGTGTGCTATCTACCTCTTTATGAGCCTCGTAAAATGCACGTCCTCTTGTAAATATTCTATATTTTTGAATAAATTGTACCATGCAACGCTATTTTTAGGACTACGCTCAATCTATAAAATATTTTTACTATAATTTTCGAAAATATAGAAATAGAATACGTTATTTAAGTAAATTAGAAGTCTGTGTAAAATCGTTTATACAGCGATTATTTACTTAAGATTCTAAAAAATAGTTAAAAAAACTAGTATTTAAAATTAACGTATTGTAAGTTACATATAGGTTTGAACAAGTTTTATACAATATAAAATTTTTCTCGAAAATATTCTGACATTGTCAAATAACAGACTAATTTCCAGGCAGTACACAATAACGAAACAAACAATTCACAATTTACTGCAACCTTTGCGCTTAAGTAGATTTAAGAACTGAACGTAAACAAAGCCTAAGCAAAAACGTAAGGGTCATATTGTGCTACATAAACTCAAAATTACATTCCAAAGAATATTTTATTTAGTGGGTCTCTTTTGCTTATAAGCGGGGTCGGGTCTGCAATAAAAATATTATATATCTAAGTGCTTTGCGGTCTGTTACAAATGGTGGCACAAGTTATAAAAACCATGCAATACAAAACACATTAAAGGTGGACTAGACTAAATAAACTTTTTGTATCTGGTAACCATAGCAACCTACTTCTTAAAATTCTTTTTGCCCGTCTGTACCACTTATAACAAAAAATATCATCGTTACCTTAGCAACGAACACGGTAATAATTTGTTTTAAAATTTAATTATTAATGTTTACCGTTAATCTATATACCTATTAAATTGCCTAATAAAAACGAAAACTAAAACTTCTTACAACAATTAAAAAGAAACTAGTTTCCATTAAATTCCAATTAAATTTATAAACTATAGGAGATGCCGTTTGCAACGTTGTTTCTTGTATAATAATTAAGTCAAATCAGTATTGTTACAGTGTTCTCACTAACTTGCTTTGTAAATTTCTACTTGGACTACTTGGTTTTTTTTCGATTCTAAGAGACAAAATAGTATTTAAGGCGGATTTTAGAATGAATAAACACATTATAATTGAGTTATATAAAAATATTTTTTAAGATTCCGAATAAAAATATTACTCCGCAAATTTGCGCTTATATCTTAGACGGAAGCTCTCCCAGTTAGCCTTTTCTATCCTGGGTCGTTTACCATTCTAGTTTGTTAAGATTTTTCTCGGTTTTTATTGCAAGCAGATCCTTACATATTATATAATAATTGGTTGAATTCTTCAACCTTCGCCACTCAGTTGGCCATAAAAACGTTTCAAACTGTAGGTAGGTTTAATAGGTTTGACGGCCGTAGTTAATTAATTATTTAAATATAAACTATACTTTATCTTTAAAATATTAACTATAGTCTAAATGTAGTAAGGTAAGAACTGGATTATAACTGAAATATAATGCGCGTACAATTCTTATGTATTTCTCATCCAATTTACAATAGTACCACTATCACCACAAAGACAAAAAAACACTTATACATAGTATAGAACCATCCTATCTAAAATAGACTAAGAATAATCAACAATCTAGGAGACCTATCAACATAACTATCACTATGACTATAAGATAGAACTATCAAGATCTGGAAGAATGTATGTGCTTACAATACTGCAGTTATTTAAATATAGTTCAGAGACCTTCATAAAAAAATCGCCCAAATTACGAATAAATGCGACAATGACGCGAAAACATTTGCATTAATTATGCATAACAGAAAACCCCTGAGTTATTAAAATAAATTTCATTGCCTAGTATTTCTGACCCACCCAAGCCTCAATTTTATTTAGGCTGCACCAAATATGAAATAATAATGCGTTTGATATAGAACGTAAAATAAAATCTGGGTGTCTCTTTTACGATAGAGAATAAACCAAGTTTTATGAATCCGTAACTTCGCTACGTGTTGGAACCTTTAATGTAACTTTTATTATGAGGTTAGGCTGTGCCATATTTGAAATTACTCTATTCAATCGTATACAGTTAGTTTCAACTGTAAACGTGAAGCACATTGTTATATCTATATTAAAAAATATTCAAAGATATGTTGGCCACAGTGAACAAGTTTTTTTATCTTATTTATAATAGTTTTATTTTATTTATGTACAGCAGCAGTATTCGTATTATTTTTTGCAAATGTTATATGTGCGAAAATAAAGAATTTTTTATTATTATTCTGTAATTAAAAATAGTGGTATCGATCCGTGCCAACGTTTTAGTATGCAATTTAGATTTAGTTATCTCAATATCCAACGCTGACGCTGAAATCAATATAAGTATGATTATTAAATCAGTATGTTCAATCTATGTCTCAATTTATTAGAGTCCGCAAACAAATAAAAATGTAAGCCTTACACAGGCATGTATCATTGTCCAAATGAAAATTTATAAATACGGCTTGGATCGGCTCCAAATTGTAACAACGCTCGGTAGCTAAAAGCCTTTCTTGTATAGTTACTCTAGCGTCGTACCCTAATAGTACGAATGAAATCACAGTATTGCATTCTTTATGACTAGAATTATATTTAGTAGAAACCATTACAAATGTTTTTAATAATTTGAGATGTCATTATGTCATATACATTTAATATATCTTAGCTGCTAGTTTTGTATCATACGTTAGTTATGGTTATTATTACCGTTTCTTAATTATTTTTTGGAAGAATTTCGTTCAGTTCGTATCTGTTACAGTCTTCCTTAAATCATTTTCAAATTCAATACGTTAGTTAGTAATACGGCAGTTATTTTATATTATAGCTAAGATTCATTATGCTTAATTTATAAAATCATATCATTAACCCTATAAATGTGCTATAACATATATTATAAAATTAAACGTTCCAATTAATTGCGATATGAAAAATCGAACGAAACTTACGAGAAACCCATTTGAAAGGTTTTAAGTTAAATAACACTTCAATCTCAACTGATTTAATAATTTTTAAATTAAATTCAAACTATTTTCGTGAAAGCGTCGCGAGTAACTCTTTGTAACGAGGCGAGTTGAAATTAAAGAAGTTATTTTTAAAAGAAAATAAATTTGTATTTATAAGTTATATTCAATTCGCAGTGGTTATCTGTTAATATCCGTTCTTTGATTAAAACTCCACATAAATATTGTTCTTGTTTTGTATTTGCACTGTCTAGATCTTAGTTTAATTTAATTTTTGATCCCTAGGGAACGAGATGATTCAACAAAGTATTATAACTTCAAAACACGATCTGAAGGACCCTCGACAAGCTTTTATTACTAGCAATTTAAAGGAACTCTTTATTTATTTATGTTGTCCCGTAATATCTAACTGGAATATTTGTATTTTTCTTTGTTCGAAACCAACTCAAAAACAACAGGAGTGATTAAACATTATTTCACCGTTAGAATGCCACATTATTACCACTTGTACTACTACCAAAGTCCACTTCCAAAGTATTAGACAAACACATGTCCAGCCGAGCGAAGTAAAGATACAGGCAGTAGGTTTTCATTCATACTGGCTACGAAGTGCGGCTTTTATATAATATTTAAACATGTATAAGGTTGAGACCCTTTATATGTATGTACTCAATACATTTACAAAAAGTTTATGAAAATCAGAATAATTATAAAAAGTTGCTCAATTTGGGTACTATTCGCAAAACAAAATAGTTTTAATACTTTTACATTAACAAATAAATTTGTTAGTTAATGTATATTTATCGCATTAAAAAAGCCTAAGAAGAATCTTAACCTAACATGTCACTGGACGCTGTTGCTACCTACAGTGATATTGAATTGCGATACCGATCTTAATGTTGAATATGTGTACTACGCAATTACAAGGTCGCTGTTAAAGTAAAAATACATTGTAACCTCTTTCGTTGATAATATGACCTTAGTAACGGTAGTAATTTACATTTTGTTACTGACTCATGCGAAAACTTTCAAAAAAACGTCTTGTACGAAATTCTGTTTGCGTTGTTATAAATATTTTTTTATTCCTCTTGAATTCTTCCGTTTCGTTTTAAATCTTAATAAATACGTCCATTGTAAATTAAAATCGATTTTAGTAATAATTATGAAGGCGTACCTTTAGTTTATGTAGTCAGAGTAAATTACTAAAGCAACAACAAACTAAGCTAACAAAAGTCCAAATAGCAATAAGTTTTACCCTTCAATATAAACCTGTCAACCATAACATTTCAAAGGCAACAACAACCCAGTTCGACAAAAAATCTTTGACATACGAAACAATTGAAATTCAATACAGCAAAGCAAAGTTGAATCACCCACTCGTTCGTGCTCTAGAAATATGAAAGCGCAATCAGATTACCTTTGCCGGAAGACAAACAACAATATTTTGTATGCATTCGTTTTGTTTCGGAAAGATTAAAGTATGGACAAGCTTAAAATTTGTACACAAAATAAATTATCTTTTTGCTTGGTTGTTTCAAATTTCATTATAAAATCTAATCATTGTCACACTATAATTATTGTCTTAATGACTGTCAGTTTAATGCCTAAATAATTATAGTAATGATAATAAAAATAATCCATTGGGTCTTCGTCTTATATTACATCCGTTTGATTAATAATATTTAATTCATAGATTAATAGTTTTATCAGCCTTCTACACATTCGTCTATTTTAGGACTTGAAATTGACGCTCGATCCAATAGGGCAACACTGTTTTGTTGAATAAATCAAACTTGAATAAATACGAATATAGTATATTACAGTTTGATTTACATATTTAAAGTAAAATATAAATATAAATGGAACGGTTCCCTCAATTTTCGCCCTATTATTAACCCTATTTATAAATAAAAAAGTCTTTCATAATTTAAAACTTAAATAGACATTGAAATTATGTAACAGGTGGTATTTTCACACTGTCACACAATACACATTGTTTCATAAAATAGAAACCTGTAATTTTATAATTTTTATTTGATATGCAAAATGAATGAATGAAGCCAATAATTACGAATTAATGAGTATTTAAGCAATTTATTTAGTTATGATATAAAAAAGTATACCATAGATCCAATTTGTAATCTATAAAAAAGTGAAGTATCTTGGTATCTTGGAGGTAGTGATTACATACCAACGACCACATTCGACACGACAGAGGTTGTAACGCTAATTGTTTTTTTTTTAATTCATTAACAATCATAAATAAATTTAGATTTCCGAAAATACTGATTTTAAGCAAATTACATAAAAAAATATGTATTCAGACGATTCAAATAAATTACGCTTTACACATTCATATTCAAAACCCGTCTAATAAATGACGGTACAGAAACGAGAAAGAATAAATTAATTTTTAATAACGGTTGAAATTACGAACAATTATTGGTCATTAATGTTTTATTGTCAATATATTCCTTTTAATTTGGCAACGTGTAATGTATATATAATTTAATATTAATTTGTGCGTTGCGTAATTGGTAATTGTTGAATTGTAATTTGAAATTGAAAACACACAAATTCCAAAGCATGTTTTATTTTATTTTAATCGTGTTAGAGTAATGGAGCACCAGGTAGAGAGTAGCCTATGATGACTTTTTCTTCATTTGAAAATGTAATATTTTAAACACAATGAAAAAATTGCCTTATACCCAATAATCATCGAGATATTTCAGACTTAAGAGGCTGATCGGTTACATGCCTTAAGGAAAATTTAGAAGAACAAAGGCTTTTAGCACCTCTAATTATTGACTGCCTGTATATTTTTATATTAGTAATTGGAAACCATAATATCCCTTTGTCGAGTTGAAGCTTCTCAATTAATTTAACAACCGCAATCTGTAGAGCAAGGCAATATCATACGTAACATTGTTCAATCACACATTAGCGAGGCGTTATTTCAAATCCTATTTGCGCCATTGTTCTCGGGAACAAGGCCCGATGTAATTATACGCAACAATTGATAGGACTTAACCCATAATAATAATATACAGTATGCGAGATAGTATCGGAAGCTGATAACAAAATGCAGGGATTTTATAAGTATATCTCAGTACCTGTGTAGTTTAACAACGCACAGACACAGTCCATGGAATTGGATTTAATAAGTTATCTGGCATCTGATAACTTATTAAGTCTTATTCCAATTATCTGGCATTAAAGCATCTTTAAAGAAAGAGTAGATTGAATATAACTCAACTTATAGAAGGCCAATTTATTGCAATAAAGTTCACAAAAAAAGAGTGCTACGTTACTTGAATTACAATCTAGCCTATACAATAATTATGGCTAATAAGTAATATTATGTTGACTTAATTTTCTACAATACTAATGCATTAAACTAAGGTAATGTTCATTAACAGTCTGAGTGTTCTGTAATGTTTTGACACTATGTTCATGTGTCCGAGATACCGCACTTGCACTTATATTCATAACACTAGGTTTATTAACTCAAAAGGTTTAGTTCTCTTTAGGCGTCTTATTCTTAGTACGAAAAATAAATAACAATCACATATTTTCCTAATTTGAATTTGGAATTATCTTCTTTAAAATTTAAACTTTTAATGATACCAAAACCAGCCAAATACAAATAGTATAGCCAAAGAGATGTTATTAAAGTTCATACATACTATATTTTATATGCGAAAAGATTTTTTCCTCAACCTAATATTTACCATAGACACGAAATTTTTGTATAGGTTTCTTAAATGTTCAAAATAAAACAACACCAAAACATACGTTAACAAATCTTTCAAAGTTTAACAAGAAAAGCGCCATGTCATATTCAAACATTCGTGGCACATTCGTATTCTGTCAACATCATTACCCTATAGACCCAAGTGAGATAACATTATTATTTTATGAGGGAAGGAAGGAGAGGTAAATACACATTATGTTGTGTTTTCAACATTCATTCCAACGTCTAGAAGTCGCTCATAAATTGTGCGGAGAAGCCTCTATTTATCACATGGCGTGTGGACTCCAAATTTAATATATCAAACACATTTATTTCATTCCGGAGAAAGATTCACCCCTTTAATGAAAAGATAAAATTTGAACGAATATCTCGTTTTATTTACTCTGATGAATATGTTTCAATTCCAAAATATAATAGCCAGTTTGTGATAAACAATCTAATGAAAAACTGCTAGTAGAAAACTTAAACTTCATTTTACAAAATAATTACTAAATCTTTAAAAAATCAATATAATTATCATTTATGTGTTTCCTAGTAGTTGTCAACCCATCAACCGTATTATGTTTTCAAACGGTATAAGATTTGCATTTTTTTGTATACTAAATTTAATTCTAAATTCAAACATTCTATGTACAAGTACATCTATCAATATTTTATACAAATTGACCGAAAGAGAGAAGATTTAATTGACGCAATTAGACTGATTTAGTTTTTTATCAGTAAGTAGAACTTACACTATCTCAGGTTTTGAGTATAAGCTGTACTAAAGAATAAATCGTAAAATATAAAAGTAATGAAACTATTTCGATCGAAAACTTTTCTTCATAGAAGAAATTTATACTAACACGATATTTCCGAGCTGTCTTAAACTAAAAATAACGTATTTTTATGATTTCATAAAACCATTGAAATTCGTTCAATTCCCAAAGAAAGAACAAACTAAAAATGTCGTTGTAGCCTAGTGTCTGTAATAATTGATCGTATTATCTATGATATTTCATTTCACACTTTTTATTATGTACAATATTTTACATTACAAACAACAATCCATATTTGTTTTACAGCTGATTAACCCTAGATTAAAAAAAAGCCTAAAGTTCATTAAACGTTCGCGGAGATTGTACTTATAATGAAGACAAAGACGGTAAACTTAACGCAAACTTAAAGGAAACTTATATATGCAATCGACGAGTGCAAACTCGTCATAGTGAAACTGCAGTATTAATCATTATTAGTTCCCAAAACTACGCAAATACGGATATAGTTAGTTATATAAAGTTAGTGAAGATGTTGCGCTCCGGAAGCAATCGACTCCTAGAATTGCATAACTCATATGAAATTGATATCCAACTTTGTAGGATTTGTGTAAATCCTGTTCGAATTTAAGTTTGGATCGTGCTTGGTACTTGTTTGGTTTGTACGAATGTTCAAGTATGTTGTAATTTATTATTTTGCTTATATTTGGTAAAATTGGGAGAAGATTCAGGTTTGTTACTGCTATACTATATATATATATATATATATATATATATAAGTCTGGCCATAAATACTGTTACAATTAAAAATTAACAAAATGTAACATTTGAATTTGGAATATGTCATTTTTATATCATGTATCATTGCGTTTTCTCACCTTTTGGCACCAATACATTGTACAATATTTTGCGATATTGAAATGAATTGGTGATAAAGAGAACCGAATCGCTGTGATTGCATTACACAAAGTAGGTATGGAGCCAAATGCAATTTTTAAAACGAAAAACGTAAAACGAAAATGATCTAGCCATACTAAGTGTACGTACGAAAAAGATGGTCAAAGCAGTAAGTGAAGAATTCGAGGAAATCCTGTCCGAAAGCTGTAGATTTTATATCGGGAGATGAATATAACACCTAAAACCATGACGCGTATTTTAAAAGATGACATAGGTCTTGTAGCCTATAACAAGCGTACTAGTCATTTCTTAACTGATAACTGAAATAAAGAATATGGTGGTAAAACCCAAACAACTACTGAAGCGGTACGCAAAGGGAGGTCACAGATAAATTTTGTTTACGGATGAGATTTTTTTTACAATTGAGCAACATTTTACCAAACAATATGACCGTATTTATGCTCAAAGCTCTAAGGATGGTGAGGTGAGGTATTACCTATGAAGGAGTAACTGAGCCATACTTTTATGAAAAATGTATCAAAACAGCGGCAAAGGTGTATCAAGATACCATTCTTGAGAAGGTAGTGAAGCCCCTTAACAACACCATGTTCCGGGTTCCTTAACACCGGGTCATATAGCTCAGTCTACGTTGGTTTTTTTTTTGAAAATTTTGGTTGGAAACGTATGTTTCGGACTTCATCAGAGCTAAATACTGGCCGTCATCTAGTCCCGAACTTAATCCGCTGGATTATGATTTATGGTCAGTTTTAGAAATTACGGCTTGCTCTAAACGCCATGATAATTTGGAGTCCCTAACACAATCCGTACGATTGGCAGTGAAGAATTTTCCCATGGAAAGAGTGCGTGTTTCTATCGATAATTGGCCTCAACGTTTAAAGGACTGTATTGCAGCCAATGGAGACCACATCAAATAAGCTTTATATATTTTTGTATTAAACTAATACACTGTAAAAGTAATACATGTTATTTGCTACAATAAAATTAAGTTATCAACAAATATATTCGATTTAAGAAGTATACGTGATATGTATTATGTTAGGGCAAGAATCAGCTTATAATAATGTATGTATATATATATATGTTTTAAATATTGTTAAGCATTTGTTTACCCTATAAATAAATAAACGTCATAAACATGAATTTTGTATATAATAATATACAATGTGTTTCGTATGTAGTAACGTACACATTGAATACTTAAATTTATGAGTCAAATACTTTCCTAGTGTAATAACAATGAATTCAAACTTTAACAGATATAAACGGCCAGCAAGAACCTCGTCTGGTAAAGAGCAATTTATATAGATAACGTAATGAGTGTATACGTTAAATATATGTGTAGTACTCGCATAAATGTAGCATTGTATTAATTTTATTTTATTAAAAGTAAACTGTAATAAAAAAAAATTAAAAAAAAACTATTTATTTCTTGCACAGAACAAAGTAAACTTAATACTATTTATTGCATATATATTTTGTAAGAAATGTAAATTGTACGATTTATTTTATCATAAAAGTACACTATAACTCACCTAAAAGAAAGTGTTGTCAGCGGCCTATAAGATTTATGGCTGTACGGATCAACCATCGGTGTACCCCAAAAGTCATCCAAAAACAGCTGTTTCAGGCTACTCCCCGTCACATCACTATTCGTCACTATAGCAGGTATATCGTCATGAACAAAATCACCATTAAGACTGTTGATATAGCTGAGTACCGCTGTAGCAGTCACCATAGTATACACAACTAAGTCACTGTTGCACATACTATGTTGGGGTATATCTTCCCTCACTGGCGGTAAGCGGCGTTTCATTTTGGGGCTGGTTTTGTTTACAGTGACGTTCCTACATCTGCACATTTGTAATCTGTAACAACAAAAAAATACATGATACAAAAAATTTGGGACGGGCATCTAAACCTAAAAAATCGACAGCTTGTGTCAGGTGCGGTAGGCTGCTTGCCGGTTAAAAAACAAATCATCACGAAAAAGATACAGAGCCCAGTCCAGCCCGGACCCATAAGATAATTAAAAAGTTATCAAATCTTAGCGCCCACTATTATTTTTTAAGTTACTTCTCAGGATTACGTTTTATTTGCTTTTATTAGAATATTAATTGTTTTTTTATATTTTTTATTATTAAATTCTCTCATAAAAAAGTGTGTTAATCGGTTTTATACAATGAAAAAAATATATATACATAGACACAACTATGTTTAAAATACAAATTTTTATTACTAAAAACAATAATTAAAATAAGATTTTTTAAACAAAACAGTCACGATCGTAGGGTAATATGAATTATTCTGTATTAGGAATACATTATTTAGTCTCTTCAAATCACAGTTGCAATTAACATACACAGTAGCTTGGTTCAGCCTTTGATATTCAAATATTCTTGTTATTTTTACTTACGTAATTATATATCATATCATAGACATCATGTCTTAGAATAATCTTATAATATATAATCATATTTTGCTGAATTTGCTCCAGTTAGAAGCAATGCGAACCGATAAATATTTTCCATACCACAATAGTTCGTTCTAGAAATTAGTTCCAATTCTTTTCATTACTAACACCAACAAAAGCAATCCACAGCGCGTTCCACAAACATGACACATATAGAACGACCTCCGTCATTAATAATCTATTCATTTCACGTTGGATAGAAATAGATTAATATATAATTTTATTTGACTAGACTTCAAAAACAGATTTTATAGAAGGTCCCATATAGATCGATGGTTGATGCCGCCTTGCTCTAAAACGTAGAAGAAGACGGACGTAGAAGGACACGAGAAGCCTAGAGGCTATCTTTTAAAATTACTTATCCGTTACAGTGATATACAAATAGACTTATAATATTATTGAATATACTAATAAGTCCTCCAAGAAAGAAAATTATCCCAGAATTATGCAAATTTTAGTATTGATTTTTATATTGATTATATCATGCTAAGTTTGTCTCATTAACAGGCAGTAAAAGATCAACAAAATTGTGTTTGCCATGATTATTCTTTAGTTAATAATTGACGCTATTCAAGTGGTAAGCGATATGGCGATATTATAAAATAATATAAAAATATATCATAAGTAGTATTTGTATGCCTCGATCTCAAAAAAAGCTATACAATGTAAAGGATAGTTGGAACTTCGGGTAAGATTCAGAAACGTGACTAAGCACGATCCCTGACGGTCATAAATGGAGCCCTAAACTCTTTTCTTAGGGTCCTTCAAGAAAAGAGCGTACCAATTCTTAATAGGCCGGCAACGCACTTGCGAGCCTTCTGGCAATGTGAGTGTCAATGGATGTATCACTTAACATCAGGTGAGCCTCCTGCTCATATGCCTCCTATTACATAAAAAAAATAGTTTATCCTAGATCGGATGCGTTAAGTTTTACTCCTGTATATAACAAAAATTAATTAAAATTATGATTCAAAATGAAAAAATATGTTAATGTTCAAATGGCATTTATTTTAATGAAATGAAGGTAATTAGTTACTATAACAAAACCATTTAATGACTTTTGGTAATGGTAATGGAAAATTTTCTTTAAAACCGAATTAATACTAACCTTGAGATTATAATTATATACGAATAAACTTAAGTTTACAATGTTATAATTTAAAAAAATAATCGCAATTTACTGTCAATAAATCGATTTTATACAAATCAATATAATACTTACGGTTAGTGTGGATACTGATAGAAGTGGATACAATTATTCATCAATGTAAAAGTTTTAAACTCAGTGTTATAAACACGCAAATTGCCACAGTAGATGGCGTTATTTCAGTAGACTAATCTCCAATATTTATCTATCAACAAGATACAGCAGTCTCTCGCTGGCCACGATTGATAAGGAGCTGAGTAAATATAAATTTAATTTAAATGTAATCGTTGCGTAAACCAAGGTTAATATTATAAATAAAGCTAATATCTTCAACTCCCAAACGACGCCAACATAATTGAAATAGAAAGGCATAGCAATCTATTATTTTTTATGTATAATTGTAGATGAAAGTGGCTCCATATTATTCTCTTTATTATGATATTATATATATTAAAGCTGTAAATACATGAAACTATATGAATATAAATTGTTATATTCTATTTATAAGAATCACGAGAAAACGGGAAAATTAATTTTATATTTTTGAGACTATATATAGTGCCTTATTATTTTTTTACCGTGTAGATATAAAACGATGTACAAGGCATTAAAAACATTAAAATGTATTCTATTGCAGTAATAGGTGTTATTCTTTTGAATTTCTTTGGTGAGTTTTAAACATTTATTTAAAAGTTACTAGTCTTCATTATGCTAAATAATATTTCTTTACTACCATTTTAATAGTTACAAAGAAAATTTGTGAACGTTTCAAGTCTTAATATTTCACTAATTCCACACTGTCACGACATTAAGTAAAAAAAATTTTTTTTAATGTTCCCAAATTACTTTATATCAAAGATTGTATCCGGTTGTCTCAATATATATTATCAGAGGCTGAAAATTACACTTAACTGGCATTCGCAATTGTATATTTTTAGAGGTAAATAAATAAATCACGAACAAATTCAGTCCTTAAATTACTTAGATTTTAAAAGCCTACTCAATCGTATTATGTCTTAATTTTCTATATTTTAAGGTAACCACATACATTCAATTGGTTAATAGATATTAATATTGATTTTATAAGTGATTATGAGTACAATTACCATGAATAGCAGATTATACATAGGTAACACTGACAATGTTATGAAAATGAAAAACGGCTTAATGTAGAAAGTTGCCAATTCTTTTATTGTTTTTCGAAGTAATCTCCGTTCCTCTCTACACATCGTCGCTTTCGATGGAACCACTGGGAAATGCAGTGGGCCCATTCTTACATAGGCATGGCATATTCGAACGCTATGTTACCGCATTTTTAGGGCTCGTAAAGCGAATACCTCGAATTTTATCTTTAGTTCTTGGGAGTAAATGAAAGACGCAGGGCGTCAGTTCAGGACTGTATGGCGGATGACTCATTATCTCGACACCTGCCATAGTCAAATATTCAACAGTCCGTTTTGCGGAGTGCGCTGAAGCATTATCGTCGTAAAGGAGGACTCTGCTTCGAGGGCGCTGCTGACGATTTTTTTCCAAGACAACAGGAAAACAGCGATGGACATACCAGTCTGCAGTAACTGTCCTTCCATCTTCTAGCATAAGTGTCGCGAAATGACCTTTTCGATCAAAGAATGAGGCAATCATATTTTTTCCTTGACTTCTTCCTTTCTTTACCTTAGTTGGCCAATCCCCGAAAGGAAACACCTACTGAGCTGATTGTCCTTTGGTTTAGGGGTTCGTAGCAATATATCCAACTTTCATCACCTGTGTCATTGGTTAAAGTATGGGAAATCCATCTGGTACACAGCTTCTTGACGCATACCAATGCCTAGGTTTGCCCGTATCTGCTGATAGGTTACTTTCTTATCTTCTCTATTCTCTATTTATCTCTATCATGCGTCGCACAGCACTGATGTTACAGTAGTCGCTGTTAAAGGACGTCCCTCGCGCTGATCATCATTGAGATTGCTCCACGTCCACGCTTAAACTCGTTAAACCAATCGTAAATAGTGGCACGAGATGGGGCTTCATTAAGAAATGCTAATTGCAGCCTATCATAGCTTTGTTCTTGAGTAAGCCCACAACGAAAGTCATAATAAATCATTGATCGAAAATTTTCTCGCATTAGGTACATTTTCACGTGTAACAAGAGTTTTAGATTTGCCGCCAATTCGCAAAAACAAATGACAAATGAAAACAATATGTAGTATATTGTTAAGGTTACTAAAGAGTTCTAAAATTGAAATTAAAAAAGTTTTCATTGGCAATGTTTCTAACCAATGACATTGAATCCAAATGTAGGCAAAGTGTGATACGTCCATTTTAAATAAGCTAGTATACCCAAGATTTTTTGTTTCGTCATAAAACAATTTTTTAAGCAGTAATTATTTGTTAAAGCTTCGGCAAAAGACGTGACAACACCCGTTCCTTATCATGCATCTGTGAGGACCGATAAGGGCCACATTTGTTCAGGAGCAATCCTTAGCGAGAGATGGATCGCCACGGTCGCTCATATCTTGATAGAGTAAGTAGTACTCACTCATACAGTCTAACTATCATAAGATGAAACGTAGGGTCGCTTTACTTGTTCTTCCGAGGGCCGAGGCACACTTATCTGTACATAGTATGCATAATTGATCTTCGTAGCAAATTAAATTTAAATAATATTTCAGTTGCTTTGCGATGGTTTTTAATTCTTTTAAATTTTTAACTATTTCGAAATGTCTCGGAAACTAAAGTTTGTATCAGGAAAGATTTTTGACTTTGATTTGTCTATTGACTTTACTTACCAAATTTTATCATTCTAGACAACACAAAGACGCAAAGCTACACGTTGTCGTTGGCACAAACCAGTTAAACGGACCTGGGGATAGCTACTCAGTCTCTGAAAAATTTTACTACCCAAAATATAATACAAGCGTGATTATCAAATATAATATGGCTCTATTAAAACTAGATAAGGCTATCAGATTTGGATCCCAGGTTAAAGCTATACATCCACCCAAATCTGACACTAAGGAAGGTGCTAATATGGTGGTCACAGGCTGGAAAACACCAAATGTAATTTAAATGTTCATACTCTTAAGTTTTAGGATTTGGTTTCAGGCAAAACAATATTTTTTTATATATATGATTTTTATATCTGAGATGATATAAAGTATCTGAGCTATTAACGTTAGTAAATAAAAAATGAATTCTTCAAATTTATATTTAGGTTTACCTTACTAGGAGCGCAGGGTTCGAAATACCTTATTAAAAAAACTAATATATAACTAAAAATAATAAACAATGCTTGGCCTTTTTAGTTATTACAAATAACTTATGCCAGCTATTCTGAAAATGATGGTAATAAATACATACAGTTTTAATATTTTAAAAGTATTTTAACATTTAGTTCTTTTGCTTATTGTACATGTGTTAGTTGTGTATAAAAAGAAAAACCCTTTGATGATAGACATGATATGAACGCATGACGTCAGCATTAGATATATTCTTAGATAAATATTTGAAGCAATAAAATGTTCTTTCAGGATGAATTTAGAACCAACAACTTACAAGAGAAATATGTTACTGCTATAAATAACAAGAAATGTAAAAGGTACTATGGTTTCCTTAACGAATTTAACCTTTGTTCGGAAGATAAGTCGGATTTCGTCGGTGATGCCGACTATTTCGTGAGTATTTTTGAAAATCTGTATTATTAATATCTTGTAAGTCTATGCATTAACTAATACTCCCCCGAGACACATTTGGTAATGCATAATACGAAACTACTAGAATATCTAGATATCTAGGGTTCAATTTGTAACAAATTAAATTTTTTTAGGTAAACAAATTTTGTTTTTTCCAAATATTCAATACTACGAGACATAAATTAAAGTTTGGGGCTACTAATTAAAAATGTATTAACTATGTGTATGTGTCTGAGTATGTACTGACTGAGTCGTCCATTAAATAATGTCTAACTAATCACAAACCATTTCGACCGACCTAAAAGAACGAAAGAAGATGTTTTCAAATAAACGTGTTTTTTTAGATTAATCTTGAATAACTAAATAACTGTTAATGTATAAAAACTCTCAGTAGAGAAGTAAATTAAATTTTTTAACAAAAAAATTAATATTTACAGCGTGACGCCGGTGGTCCATTAGTTGAGAATAACAAGCTAGTAGGTATACTCAATCAGTTCTTTGGAAACCTTCCAGCCCTTCATAACAGAGTTTACAAATATAAGAGCTGGATTAAGAATACTATGTCTAACAATAAGTAGTGCTACAAGTGTAAATGAAAAATTAATGTTGATGTTGTTAATTAAATTAAATGAAAATTTTTGTATTTTTTGCTCATGGGACCATATGCCAACAATGCCAATATTGATATTCCTAGATTTAAAAAAATACCTACAGTAGATTGCATATAAAATAACTGTCGTTTATTTATTGCCTAAAGTATATAAGTACATATAAGTATGATAGTATTGTAAAAACCAAGTACGAAAACATATTTCATTTAAGCAATACCAGATATTTGCATTTTACAGAAGGCTCTAGATACGAAACGTTCAGACACACGTCTGTTCTTCGAGAGATGTTCGTGGCTAATGGAATGTCAAATAAATGCATTCCTCGATTACACGGCATTTATCTGGAAAATAGGAACATTATAGTAACGTTGATATCTGTACACAAGAAAAAAATAGAAATATTATTCAAAGCTACTTTTATTTTGATTATTAAATACAAATTTATAAAGGTTATTACAATTACTTACAATTTATGTAATAAGGTATCAAGTCCACACTTTGTATATGAAGAAGGAAGCATATTTTTGTGAATGTTCAAGCCCTCCGCCAGTGGAGCCATAATCGATAGTTTAGATACAAAATACAAAAATTTGGATCTTATGGGTCTTTCGTATCTGCTTATGTAACGTTTAAGATTTGATAGGGACACCGCTAGTACGCGACATACATATACTAGTCTTAAAGGGGATTTGCGTGCCCACGATGATGCCATATCACGAGATGTAATTTTGATTGTTGGGTTACATTCGGGTACTCGGACGCAATATAAGTATGATAACTCATCTTCGCTTGATTAAGACTATTTTAAACTGTATTTTTACCAGATACGTCACATAAATATGTTATCAACATACCAACTTCCACATAAAATATACTTTAATGTAAACTTCTGGATAATTGGCTCATGTGAATATGAGGTAATAAAATATAATTAACGAAAATGTCCGCTCTTGACGAATTTACAGGCGCGCGCCACTGAAGCGAGAACCTCATTAATATTATGAAGAGTACTCAAAATATTTCGTGTCAACTCAACGATATTAATAGTATTGTAAATTATTTTCATAATGTTTATTATTAAGGACTAAGTGCGTGGTTATATATAATAATATTGCCTCCCGAGAAACGCATTCTGGCGGTTCGGACCATTAAGGTTTTCATCATCATCAAGATCGAACATGTCATATGTTCCGATCTTAAACCCTTGACCTCTGGGGTCCCACAAGGCTGTGTCCAATCCCCAATCCGAATCCCCAATTCCTTCTGCATATAAATGATATGTTGCAACTTAGCAACATTCATAGCTTGCGGACGACAGCACTGGGTATAATCTTTACACTGGCTGGCCAGGTACTTCTCGTCGAAACTCTGCTACGTGGAGTCTACGTGGGGTAGACTAAATCAAATACAATTTGAACCCAAGACGACACACGCACGCATTCCACTAAAAAACTCCCTTTGTCCCTACTTATCTACTATGTTAAATATAATATATAATCATTGTTGTATAATTTCTACAAGATGTACAATAATGCAATTATATATAATTTAAATTTCAACATTGTTTTTTAATATTAATTTTTCGTTTGTTTAATTTTACATTTCAGTTTTTATTTTTGAATCAATAATTGTATCTAAAATTTTATTAAACAACTTCTATGTCAAAAAACTTTCTTATTACTATGTATTTTTTCCGATCAGTAATATAAAAGTTCTCTGTAAAGTTATGCCCAAATTAAATTATTCTCAAGTATGGTTTTGCATTTAAATGTAGTGTGTAACTCCTTAAAATCTGATAATTTTATTTTTTTAAGTAAACAAATCTAATAACAAACCATGTAACAACCCGCTATGCTCATACATATTTAACTCAATTTGAATATTTACATAGCCCTTTTTAAAAATATTCCTGGAATTTCGCAAAATATTTAGTTAGAACTTCGCACATTACAAATGCAGACTGCTTGTACACAATGTTAATAGAATCATAAGCTCTGCCACTCTCCATTGAATATTTTAGCGCAATTTTCATGAATTAAAATTCATGGAGTGGCCTGTAATGTTTGTATTAAATACTATGAAGCAAAAAATAAATCTATGATAATATTGGAAAAAGCTTTGCATTATTTATATTTCCAAAAGTTACAAAAACCTTTGGAATACTAAACTATTCCTGAGTATAATAACAACAAAAACCGAAAAAAGTTTTATTAAAAAATATGGTCTCCTTGGAAGACCCTTAATAATTTATGCAGGAACCTTGAGGGTTCAAGATTAACAAATCAACTGCATAAAAACTGTTTATATTACCAAGTACCATTTCAATAAAAACTTGTTACGCATTCTGTTACAACTAATCAACTTTCCTAAAACATTGTTCTAGATTGTGTCAAGCAAAAATCCAACTTTAATCTATTTTCAATACAGCCGCAATATCGGTTATGAATTTTCGTCTGGCCCACTCCGCGCTGAACGTGCTCCAAATATATTATTTTGGGGAAAAAATTGGAACTCGAAGCACTAAATATAAATAACTCGAATTTGTGGCACAAAACGTGGTTACTCGCGGTATTGCCGGCTTTGAATATTTGAAGACTGCGCATTTCATATAACAATACCACGTTTTCAAGATACAAAAGGATCAACGTATTATCTAAAGCTTATTTTCCTTTTTGGCTATTTGAAATAAAAATTGCGAATATTGACATCATGGACTATATATCGTCCTAGTGCTCGATACTGTACTGAAATAAAATGTACATCAATCATCAATCAAATAAAAATTAACAAGACAATTATCAACACGTATAGCAGAAACAAGTATTTTTTTCCGTATGTCACTCACTTTCATTTTCGATACTTAAAGATGTTTCGCGGTTCAAAAATAAGCTAAGCTCAGTAGGTTATATTTAGTGAAATCTGGTTTCTGGAAAAAGGTTATTAGCATTTAAGCCTTATTTTAAAATGGTTTAATTGATGCAGCTTCTTTTAATTGTTGTCTAGTCTTTAAGCATACTTATTTGCCTAATATATAAATCGGTCAGCGAGTAACTAAAACATAATAAAAATAATAATAATGCCTGTTCCGTGATATACCTACTGTGCCGGCCAGTAGCGGATACCAGCCTTGATGTAAACGTTCTTGCAAGTCGGACTTGCGTCGTAAGCCAGAATGCTCTAAATCCTGTGATGCTACTATCGTCGAACGTAAAAATGCATGCAACTCAGCCTCCAGGTAGTTCAAACGGGAAATTGCTAAGGTAAAGTCACAGCACATTGCCAGATTTGGTCTCTTGCCAAAGCTGTCCTATGAAATTTTTGTCAGCCCTCCATTCCACCACTGCACAGGAGGATAAATTACTGGCCCACACCGTGAAGGAAAAGGCCGATCTTCTAGGCTGTCTCTTTGATTCGAACTCCACTTTGGATGTAAGAACCACCGACATTATTGCGGTGTGATACTAAGATGCCTGAAGTTATATTCCGGCAACGTGCTATCCGCAAAGCTTTATCTTCATTGGACATCCATAAGTTGAGCAGTCCTGACGGCATTCCCCTAATTGTGCGGCATTCTCCTGAGTTGACCCTGGTCTTAATGCACCTGTTCCGGTATCTATACTCCCTCGGCATTGTCCCTAAGTGCTGGAAGCCCGCTTCAATACATCCGATCCCTAAAAAGGCGATCGCTCTGATCCTACCAACTATCACCCAAAAGCTATAACCTCCTTGTTCTCCAAAATAATAAGCATTATTAACGGCTATCTCCTGAAGTATCTAGAGGGCCACCAGCTGATTAGCGATTATTGGTACAGCTTTCGCCATGGTCGCTCAGCTGGTGACCTCATTGTATACACATAGGTGTGCAGAGCCAATTGATTCCGAAAGGGTGGCGCTGGCGGTAAGTTTGGAATAGCGAAAGCCTTCGATCGGGTGTGGCACAGAGCACTGCTGTTGAAGCTTGCAGCCTATGGGTATAGACCTAGATTTGTTTTGTGACTTTTATATGTCTACGGCATCCTCACGATGTTTTTACCTTCACCGTATGAGCGATTGTTAAATACAAAGAACATTAATTTGCTAGAGCTGGAGGTTTTGTTTTTGTATAATATTATATTTTGTATAATGGATATTTTTAAACTCGTTAATTAAATATTATTTATCAAAATAGACGATTTGATACTTCTTGTAAAGGAATTTCAACCGAGTAAATTGGCAAGCTTATATAATCCTATATCACATACCATTGATCATTCTAATAACCGAATACGCGTTTTGGCGAAACCAAATTAATTTGATTGTTTGTTCGATACCACCATGCGTATTTTTACAGTTCCTATTTGATTCAACACAGCTACTGAAATGCCTTTCCAGTCTGTTATTTCAATGCATGTAACTTGTGAATGAAAACAAAATGATTTCAAACGTGAAACCATTTCAATACCAATTTAACCGTTGAATAAGCAGACATATTTTATAGTAACAGAGGTGTTGTTATTTATCCGAGTTCGTAGTGTAAATCATAAATCATTCAATTAAATTATTATATAAAAAATCTTCTAGATTCCGATAAAGGTGAGAAAATGTTATGGAAACGGTTAAGTTGTCAATCCATTTAGATTATTCCTTTAAGCGGATCCATAAGTGGGTAGAATATTTTAATAACTATACGTTCACGTGTTAGACCGCTGGAAGAATTACTGCCTAGAGCTATATGACGCTGAAGGAATTGGCAGGAGTAACTCATGGGTAACAGAAGAGCCCGATATACTGTCATCTGAAATTGAGCATGCCATCAAAGCTCTTAAGTGCAATAAATCACCAGAGCAAAGATGCTGTTACAGCCGAAATATAAAAAAAACCTAGGTTGGTGGTACAAAGGCTATCTGGATGGTGGCCAAAAGACTAGACAGAATCGGTGTTTATACTAAGGTGTTTATCAAAAGACTGTGGGAATTACAGAACAACAAATCTCTAATGACGGCAGTTCTGTCCCCGAAATAAAAAGGCGAATCGGCATGGCTAAAGATGCCATGACACGTTTAGGCAACATCTGGAAGAAAAGAGGACTTGGTATCAAAACCAAACCAAAATAAGACTCATACGGGCTCTAGTGTTCCCCATCTTACTGTATGGTACTCCATACAGGAAGATGGGGAACATGGCGCAGAGGCAATGAGAATTTGGAGAAACTGATCATGGTTGGTAACACAGAAGGCAAAAGATCACGTGGCCATTCACCAAACAGATGGACCGATCAAAACAAAGAATGAAAGACTCATCGTCCTCAAAACTGTACACTGTCATAAGAAAGGCGCTGGACAGAAACCGATGGAAGCAGATAGTCCGCTCTAGATGCTTCGTTGCTGAGCACGATGTTCAGACATGAGCTGCCGATTTAAGAGAGAGAGTAACAATGTCAAAGTCTAATCAGTTTATAACCGTTAATACTTGTGGTTTATTCGATTGGCAATGTTGATAGATCAACAAATTAACGACTATTTGGTAGTCAATAGTAATTGTAATTTTGTAATCAATATTATTAGTATCGGAACAATGGCGTTAGTGTCAGCTGCCTTTGGCATTATTATTAAATATCAACAAAGTAAAATTTTGTCAAAAATAAATAATACTAGAGGTTTATTTTGTATGTCAATGTTGCTAGATCTATAAATGAATAACGCAATGGTATCCACCATTAGTGAGTGGGTGAAAATAGTGAATTTTTAATAATAATAATCTTTTAATAATAATAATAACCTAGTCATTTTTATTATTAAAAGTATGTTATCATAACTTTTAAACTTATGGACAATGAATATTAAGGTTACCTTTGATATTTGATAATTCGGGTTTCTATTCATTGGTCGGTGCGGCCTTCATTGAGCGGTCGAAACAAACAGAAGCCTTTAAAAAGTAGACTCTAATGTCGAAATTAAACGGCTTGTGCTAACATTTTATTTTATGACGTCAACAATGCTGGCGTCATCATATCTTCAATAATTTATCTGCAGGTCCTATTTTTGTTAAAAATTAATTCGTGCTTTCTCGTTTTTGTGCCTAGTCTCCATTAATCGTTAATTTTGCTTGACTTACTCTCTTTTTCCGTCAATTATATTTGTCTTTCCTAAATCTCTTATTAAAAATTGGTTAAAAAATAATTCCTTAAGATAGAATATAAATAGGAATTTATTTCTACAATCAAAATATTACCTAAAGATTTTTTCTAATACAGTCCAGTTACATAAGAGGAGACCAAATTGGAGAAAATGGAGAGAACTTTGAAATACCGATTCATTTACGAATTCAATTTTCACGGGAATAAAAGATGGCATTTTATGTAACTAAATTTTAAAGTGTGGAATATTTCTATGCATGGTATAGCAATAAATTAAAAGAACACTTGTGTGTTTGGTAAAAATGTTATATTATATTTGAGGTGTGTTAAGTGACCACTTGCGGGGTGGTTATCTTTAAGTATCTTTGGGAGGCGGTATCACTTACCTCAGGTGAGTCTTCAGAATTTTATTTCTTTTCTAATTTAATAATGCGGAAAATATCTAATATTTCTTTCCTAAACGTACTTTGGCCGTACATAACAGTGAAAGGTTTTATCGCGTTGTGTGGTTAAAGCAAATACCGTATATTTCGTTCATTTGTTTGAAAATTCATATGATAACATCGCAATTAAACCTAAATTGCATTGCCGTTATTATTACAGTACCTTTAACCCATTTTTCATAAAAGGAAGCTTCTGCATCTCTTTGTTACATCGTGTCCAAGAAGAAATAAACAAAACGATCCATTGTATTAAAGGCGATACATTGAACGCTACATAATTGAAAAGATGTAACTCTTTCAATGCGGCATTGTTGCAACACAATGTCCTTTCTTTTACACTTTTTGCTTTATCCAGAAGCAATCTTTAAGACTTTGTCTACGCTTTTAATAGGGCTTTTAATTTTTTTTATGTTCCTCAAATTTTATATTGAGAATATTAAAGACTATTCATATTTAGTTACTACCTTCACTCGCGTAGATTTCGTGTATTGAATCAATAATTTTTGCGATCTCAGCAACAATAATCGTTATATTTTATTAAATATGTGTTAAATGTGAAACAAGGCATTTTGGAAAATGTTTAGTTTAAATTAAATACCAATATATGGAACAATTGTAATTTATAATATTTTTAGTTATACATTAGCAACAAAATACCAAATAAATGACACAGACTAAAATTGAAAACGAATTTAAAATTTACGTGAAACAGAAAATAAAACCACTAACTTTCTATTCTGTTAGTGTTTTTGAATTTTATAAGATTTAGATTTTATGTTATTGATATGTTATTTAACCATTGGCAATACACATTTGATTAAAAAAAACAATATTCACTGCATTGGAAAGCGTAGATTACACATGATGGCACTCTTGCTCGCTTGTCTGACGCTTATATATTTTCTAATTTTTTAACATATGTAGTTACCAGCTAACATGAACATTTTATAACTCATTTTTCTTCTTAATTCAAATGTCGCAATTAAAATATCTAAAAGAACGACACCGCGACAAATGAACGTAAGAAAAACAAAAACAAACTCAACGCAAACAATTGTTCCCTTCCGTCACTCCGGCATTATTAAGTACAGATGTATAGGCTTAACAACTGGCAAACATTTACTATTGAATTTTCCCAGCGCTAATAAAATTATTCATTATACAATTGTGATCGCGACTGTACAAGGTTGCGTTCAATCAACTTTTGACAGATTTGCATAATGAATTATTTGGCTTTACAAAATTAGACAGACGTAAGAACCCTTAAGGATTTGAATTTAATCAATAATTAGCAATACTTTTCAGAAGCATTGCCCCGTGGTATTAAACCACGGTCTTAGGCGATATACGATGATCCTTTTAGCATACTTCGCCACATCGTCCAATTCGAAAAATTCAGCCGCCTTAAGTGGTTGGGACATGTACAAGGTTCGTACTGATGCCCCACCTGATGGCGAAAAAACCCGAAGACTGATGTTGCCTTAGTGAGATGGAGTTATTTAGGACCTCGAACATGTGTTGGAAATCAAACACAAGAAGCTCGGTTAGATTGCAATAGCGAAATAAACTAACCTGGACAAAAAATAAGGACTGGACAATCATTCATAATGACGATAAATAAATAAAATGTTAATAGATTTCGACTGTGTTAAGCTTTTCAAAAATGTCTTTACACAACTGGGAAAAGAATACAATATTTTTTTGTTAAATGAAATTAGAGCAAGGTAGAGTAGATATTACTACACTTTTAAATTCTTTTCTAACGTTACCTTATAACGACATTGAATAGGGGTCTACATTAACAATTTCTATATTTCTTAATAATAACCCGTTTAATTAGAATTGATCAATATGCACTTTGTCGATATAAAGGTCGAAAGAGTCTAAACCAATTAATATTCCTTTGTAATATACTAGGCCTTAAGTAAAGATTACTTTTATAACTAAATATTCAGCTATACAGTCAACAATCTTATTTAAAAAATAAAGAATATTATATACTTATTTAAGCCAAGAATCACCTATTATGAAAAGAAGTAACGACTTAAGATGAAGTATTATATACTATAACTAGTAAGCACCCACTGAATGTCTATAACAATATATATTTTAAAAAATTAGGAAGAATACACACACTGCATATGGAACGTTTCACTTCGTATCTCACGTTAGTGATAAAATTCTTTAATCCACGTTTCATACTAATTATATTACATAAACATCATTCTAACACTTCAAACATCTCTGACCCTTATCGAAATAAATAATTTATGCATTGAAATGTGTCAAGTCACGACAAAATTCCCCATTAAAAGAAGTAAATAAATTCGAATTAATAACATCCAAATCCGAGGCCGTGAATAAATAATGATATTTTGAAGGCTGTATAAAAACTCTCATTAATATTCAAAGGAACGTTGGTAGCAATAAGATGGGAATGAAATTGTCACAAAACATCACTCCAATTTTTATTTATTGAACGTTGTTAGGTAGAAGGATGTTATTATAACAATCAATACGCATACGATCAAATACTGATTAGATTACGTCACATTTCCGTTTTAGTTTATTTACTATTAGTACTTTACGAATATCAACATTCAGTGGCACCAAAATTGTTTATATATTAGATTGGTATTTTGCATAGGAAAGTAGGGAATCGGCTTTCTTCTTGATCGGAAATTGTGTTTAGGACATGATAATTTATTTACGTTTCCCTTTACAATAAGAGTAAATTGTTTAGCGTATATAAAGATCAATAGATGTATAAGCTTAGGGTTAGAAAATCTGGATGTCTTTAAGTATCTAAATATTCTTCTAGAAAAGCTAGGGCTACGAAGTGGCAATATACGATTGTAAAACTGGTATAATTAAAACCGCTATATTTCTCCGCAAATAGTTGTTTAGTCTTTTAATAGGCGCCTTAAAGCTTTAGAGATGTGGTGCTTCCTTCGTATGATTCAGCTGGATCCAATTAATGTCGAATGAAAAAGTCCTTCAAAGACTCGGGACGATGCGAAAATTATGCCGACTATTAAAACTGAAAGTCGCATATATCGGAAATGTTTTGCGTCATCATCGATAAGGCTTGTTACAGCTTATAATGAGACGGGCTGGTTGCAGTCCGTCAAAGAACTGTTTAGTCTAGCGCACGATACCCGGCACAAGTTGTTAGCAACCAACCTTTAGTACTAAAGTGGCACCTGAATAAGAAAAGAAAATATAACGAAGTTTGGGCTCGGCTGACTGCTATGGTTCCAACATAACTCTCTTCTAATAAGCTTCATCGACTTTCATGACCACCATGCATGCTAATCGGTGAGTGGTACTTTTGACTCTTCCCTTCTCCTGGATTAGTTCCAGTAATGTATAAGACAAGGCCTACCCGATCCGACGACATCTTGCCTTGTATATCCGACTCGTAAGCTGCTTCTCATATTCTCTCCTACTCACAACGGCCCTTTTGAGAGTCCAAGTGCGGAAACTGAGTCCACAAACTCATTCGTATCCTTGTCACTATTCTTGTCACAACATGCAAAAATACAAATCTCTTTACAATATTAGTATGTAGTATTAATATTTTTTTCTATTGCAAATAGCATTTATTGCTTTTACATTGTATTAGTTTAATACAGATATATAAAACATTAAAAGCTTATTCGAAGTGGTCCTTTAAACGTTGAGGCTAGTTATCAATAAAATCATACACTCTTTCCATGGGAAAATGATTCATTGCCAATCGTACGGATTGTGTTAGGGACTAAATAATCATTCATCATTCGTCTTTTTTTCATAAACAAAGGAGGTCTCATTGTACTTATTAATAGCCTGGTACACAAACATTTTACTTATTATTATACCAAGCGTATGGAGAGTTTTAAAAAAATGCATTTAGCTCCATACCTACTTTGTGTAATGCAATCACAGCGATTCGGTTCTCTTTATTATCAAACTCCTTTATAATATCGCAAAATATTATACAATGTATTGGCGCCAAAATGAGAAAACCAATGAATAAAAATGACAGATTCCAAATTCAAATGTAACATTTTGTTAATTTTCAATTGTAACAGTATTTATAGCCAGACTAAGTATTTACGTGAGTTTTACTATAAAAGAACTTATTTAAGTCGCGTTAAAAGGCAGATAATCTTTAGCAATTCTTACTTGGAGTGCAAGGATTAAGATTTATTTACGGTAGTTTTTCAACCAACTAATACTTGGTTTTATCTTTAGTAGTGTTTGCATTTGTTAAGTGTTTTTTTTTATATATATTTTATCAGTTGCATCGGTTACGTATTTTACACTTTTACAATTTAACTGTTTGAGAGTTTTTAAAGATGTTTTTGTTATAAATCAAAACAATTTCAATGATATAATATTGTTACTTGTCTATTATTTTCATTCTCACGTACGTACACGTAAATAAGAAATTATAATTAAATTATAAAAAAAACCTTTAACATAAAGGTCAAATGGCATACTGATATATATTTTTTCGTTTCAAATAATATATAAATTCCTATTGTGTTTCTAGATTAAAATTTGAGATTTAATGCGTCTGTATGCATATAAACTAATTCTCTGTTAACTTAACCTTTTTCAAATCTAATGACTTTACACATTAAAGTTGAACAAAAATATCGCTCAAACAAAACATAGTGGAAAAGCACTTAAACAGAACTTCACAATGCGATCTCACCTGTAGGGGTTAAAATCGCTACGTCACACACTTATCTTTGAACAAAAACCCATGACTTTCATTTTCATTCCCACTCAGGAAGCCATTTTGGCCTGGCGATTACAGGACGCGTAAAAATGCGATAACTTGCCCCTTTGTCACCTCGTTAACTTCAGAAAGGGGATTAACTAATGTGAGTATTATTGAGAAAAAAAATTGGTTAATCTGCCATTGTTCAATTTTACGTACATCAGCCGTGGTCCTAAATTTTCCGCCTTGAAAATATAATTTTGACTACCTTAAGTGTGTAGTGAAAATAAACATCATTAGGTAACGGTTTTAGAAATAAAAAATGACTTTACTCCAGATACAGATTGAATGACCTATAAAAAAAAATATATTTATCCCATAGTAATTATTAATAGAATTTTCATGTATTACTAATTAGGCTTAAAATTATAGTTTCGATCTTGATTTAGTTCTCAGCTTTATCGTTTACAACTGAAAGCGAACTATTGATTTGTGAAAATAAAATTACCGCAATGTCTTCGCTATTTTCTGAAATAGTTTTTTTAAACTGTTGTAACTTGGGTTTTAATCATATCAGATAGGCATTAATTACAATCACATTATTTAAAATTATACAACTGTCGCATACCTTATCTGTATTATCATGATAACATTTAAATCACTGATTTAAATTGGAGAATTTCAGCCCTAAATCTCCACTTTACAAGATTAAAATAAGTTCTAAGAGCTAAAACATTTCTAGGATAAGTGAAGACGTATCGATTTCTCGGTGAAAGACAATGCTGCAAAAAGTATGTTATCTATCATGCTCTCGCTTCAGTGATTCCGATAATTTCTGTGGAAATCTTGTGAATTCTTGGTAAAATATATCCTACGAAGAAGCGTTGGATCGTCTAGACACATTATGCCTCGTCAGTTATAGGTTCTATCTATTGAATGTTTTGGCTCTTTGACATAATATAGGTATCAGTGTTAAATCTACCCTACTGTATCAAACCTTCATATAAACTGTAGGCATACATAATGTTTAAGTTTGAAGTATTTTCCTTGCGTTTCACAATAATTCGTATAAAAACCCCAGCTTTTTTTAACTTAGTTGTTAACATAAATAATCTTAGAGAAGACACTGTAAACAACCAGTTTATATAGCATAATTTACTCACATAGCTATAAAAAATCTTTGCTCAACTTACTTATAGTTATATTACTGTAATGAAAGTTACGCCACCACTTAGAACTACGACGTAGCACGATTTATTAGCTACGCGTTATATGAGATTTTCTTTCGCTACGAAATATCTCGTAGCGTTCGAGTGACAAAAACTAAACTGCACGGAATAGTGCAAATGTTCCAGCCAAGTGTGATTTATCGCGCACAGTGGATATCTTAATAACTCCAGGCAGTCACTCGTAAATCAATGGGGCTTATTCTAGGTACGACTAATTTTATCACAGGTTTAATCTTCTTTTTAATTTATTTTCCTGTTTTTATAAGAAATACACATTGTTATTTAATATTCTTATGAGACAAAACACGTTTGTTTCTATGATTATTCTGCGTAAACAGTATTACTATAGAAACACCCATACACAATAACTATAGAAAATGTGTTCGAAAGATTTAACTTATATAATAAATCTTTTTTTTTTAGTTAAAGCGAGCTCTGCACTGGGTTAAATTTTCTTGAGGTGTTGGAATACATGAGGCTCTATTTAAAATAATATAGTTTTTTGTGGTGTCCTCTAAACTAACACAGAAGCGTATCATACATTTTTATTGCGAAATGTTGCTCGTTAATATCAGCGCGGAAAAATATTCCCCTATAAGTCCTAGGATTTCGGGCTTATTTTTATATCGACTTAGCAGAAAATCCGTTAATTTTCACGTGTCAATATTATCTATTTGTTCACAATTTTCCAGGGATTATAGAATATTGAGAAGTACGCCCGCTATAAATTGGTGGATTAGATGCAAATCACTGTATTACAAAATTTTCATACTCACTAATACTAGCAACAGATTAACCAATTTATTTATAACATCGTGCTTTACAAATCCCTATAACAAAACTAGAATTACAACATCGGCTATCACGGTTTTGACATTCTACCCACGCTTAGTATTTCTGTAACGCAAACAAGACAGGTTTTCAATCAAAATAACAGTAACAATTTAAATCTGTGGTACGTGCTTAAATAAATCACAGTCACGTACTAGGAATAATACATGTTGAGGTCTTTCCAAGGATATATAACGTTTAGTTTTTCAAGACTAGTACTATACAACAAGCCCGCTTAAAAAGTTATTTAAAAAAATACTATTATCGATTTCTAATGAAACCACACTTTGGTTGGTTCTTTTGTTTGAAAAAATGTTTTAAAAAGCTGGTTGTTAATTAAAATTATATCGTCACATTATCGCAAATTCCCACTATGTTACAAAGCCCACAAGTTAACAATAAAACAGATTTGAGTGCAATTCAATAATCGACCTTTATCGATCATTACCTAGATACAGTAATCCAGATATAGCATTAGGTTTATAATTTAATATTAGTGAAAAATCCGATAGATTTATACATTTACGAGAATATAGGTTTAAAGACTTTATTTCTCAAAAAAGACAAAAATGTCACTTACATGAGAATAATACTTAAGATTAACATTACATTATAGTCGTTCCTAAAATAATCACAATACAACGATAGCCGCATATGCAATAAACTTAAAAGTAAAAGTAACCAAGACATGAATAAAAATTAAAAATAAGAAATGAATTTAAAAGTAATTTTGTCCAACATATTCACTTAGCTTCGATTTGATGAATTGAAGGAAGTAATAGTTTTTATATTTGTGAGTAGTTTATTATACACCTATGCGCCTTCGTAGGTAAACATTTTTATATTTCAGGTAATGCATACTTCTATGCGTGAGATGAATATGAATAACAACTTCATATAGTGTAACCGGGTATTTTAAAAATATTTTGAAACTCGAATTCAACTCGGCTGCATACGCATTTTGTATATATTAAAATATGTATAAATTCGTAGTTACATTTTAATTTGTGATTTACAACTTGTCAATATCTTCATTCATATAGAACCGCATATATGACATAAAAATAGAAATCTGATTTATTCGCTCTACTACACTTGATTTCTTTTTAAGAGTTACTAACACTTGAAAGAGATGAAACAGTCCTAAACTTTAAAGAGAGCAATTAGAATAATTTAATTATAAAGAAAAACAGGTAACGCCACAACTGTAAGGCACAAAACTCGTATTTAAATAATACATAGCTACAAAGGTAGCTAGGTTTCATTTAAATACTCGTAAATCAAAGACAATATGAGTATATTGTCCAAAGAGTAAACGCCTCAGGATATGGTATGTTAGAATGAAAAGTAATATTTTAATTATACTAGTGCTCGGGTTTGATCTTTCATTCTGTGATCCGTATCTAGTTTGTTCCCTTTACATGTCTCATATTCTATACGTGAAAGGATATTTACTTAAACAATTAATCAAACTGGAATTATGGAATGTGTCTTTAATCTTAGTGTGAAATGTATTTCTTTGATAATTGTTAAGGGCCTTCTAATTTTTCGCTTTTGTTTGTTTTTGGGTTTAGTGAAATGCTGGCTTTTAATAATTTTCTTTACTGTGAGAGAAAGCTTTGCGTTGATAAATCAACAATCTACTAATACACAACTGGGATTCAAATGAAGGACTTGACAGTTGGCGAGACTAAGTGTAAGCTGCAAAAGCTACCCATTTTTAACTACATCGTAAGCGAAGTATCATTATAAATCTAAACAAAGTATTGGACGCAATCCATCCCAGGAAAGTAATTTAAGAAAAATAACATTAGCAATTCAGATTAGCCTCAATCGAGACTTTTATTAACCATCGAAGAGGCAAGAGGCGCAAATTGACTTCTCAGAAGGTCGCTGGTGATCGCAAACTCAATTTATCTGATCGAGTGGATGTCATATTTCTCCTTGAATCGTGATTCAATGAAAATGTTTATTTATTTGTTCCTTTAAGAGTTACAGTTTTGAATCTTTCAGATTTTGATCGATTGTCTTCTTTCATTCAGATTTTGATATTTGAGTAAAGTCATTGCAAACCAAGCTAAGTAATAATGTCTTCGATATTATTTTCATCTTTAAATGATTGGTATCAACATCACTTAGGATAGGAAATAAAGATGTTTTATGCAAATATTTCCCATGAGTTTCCATAACTCCCCAAATTAGATGATCAGCCATCTAAATCTATCACTCATTGTTAGGTTTAAGTTGGATAAAGAAAACAATCTTAATCAATGGGCGATGAAAAGAACCTTTATCAATTCCTATTTAAGACTAAGTTAAGGTGCTAATCTTCACTCCATTCTGATTTGACTGTTTTGAACATGCATCAGAGTTTAATATCAAAACGTTTATTGATAGAAATATAATGAAAAAATATCTGATACATACATTGATACAGACTTATTTCTTTGCAAAAAAAATCTTAATCTGGGCCTCTGTATCTGTTTCCTCACGATGTTTTTCTTCACAGTACAAACGAGTGTTATGTACAGACGTAGACAGTATACTGTTGCTCAGCTGGAGATCGACCTTAGGGATGAGACTCTTGTTACTTTCTTAACTGTGCATGAAACATCAAACAAAAGACTTTAGAAATTTCTGTTATAAAATATTAATATCCGAACGCTATACAGCTAGCTTTGACTCACGTTTGACTGTTTATTGTTGTTTGTGTATAGATTATAATTTATATTTTATCTAAAACAATGAAAATAATAGTGGGCCAGTGCGCATTTATCATTCGCTCGAACGGCGAAGGAAAACATCGTCAGGAAACCGACTTGCCTTAGACCCAAAAAGTCGACGACGTGTGTCAGGAGGCTGATCACCTATTTGACTATTACATTAAAAACAATCATGATAAAGATACATAAATCTGAGGCCCAGACCTAAAAGAAGAAGAGTAGAGTTTTTAACAGCAGAGCCAAGTCTTTATAATATCTAGTTACATACACAGCTTCATAAATATCTCATTAGTTCAAATAAACAAATTGTTTTTGAACAATACCAATTGGCGGCTATTATTATGCCATAGAGTAGATTGATTACGAATTTATAGTAAATATTAATAACGATAACTCCTTAATGATACAAACTCCTTTGATCTGTATCGTTATGAATATTGTTAATATTTCTTCTTTATAGACACTCTTCCCAATTTTGATGTTTCGAAAAGAGATTGATATTCTAATGCAAATCTTATTTTTAACATTTAGTTGACTAAACGATGGTTAATGATACCAGATTAATTGGCCAAAAATCCACATATTGTATACAGTATTGTAAAATATTAAGCAATTTAGTTATAAATTTATCATTAAAATTGCTAGCCCCAGGGAACAAATTCGTAAAAGCAATATATATTTTGTTCAGGTCTAATAATAAGAGAAGGTAATGTTATTATTACTACTTATTTATTTATATTATTATTATTTATTTATACTATTTTTACCATTCTTTTCACGGATATATTATGACCTTTGTAAATAAGGGATAAATTATTATCACTCTTTATTCGTTTTTAAACTGTCACATTAACTTTTTATGATTATTTGCTAGAATTACTAATATTTATGGTTGTTGCTATCTATTTCAGGGGAGGTAAAATTAGATAACGAATATTACTAAGATTGTATATGTATGTATTGTAAAATAATTTCCGTAGAATAAAGTCATCCACGTGTTTTTTTTATAGTAAAATCTTTTGCAATAACTCTGAAAAAAATACAGTTATATTACATCAACCAAGGAAGTCAAAAATTAGAAGTAATTAAATAATTATTCTGACGTTTATAATTTGAATATAAGAGATGAGATCAAAAATATCTTGCACGATTTTTATGACTATCGTCGTGATAAGAGGAATTTAGACATAGACAAAAATATACAATAGTAGGATTTAGTAAAATAGATATCTACTACAAAATCACCCCTAATACAATCATAAAATAAAAACTAAAATATCTGAAAGCCCAACTGATCCTTAAACTCATATTTTAAAGATAAAAAGACATTACCAATCCTATCCAGACCATCACAAGACTCTCGTTTTTAATTCATTCCTATTAATTTCCTGGTCTTTTCTACCCTACGTGATCCTACTAAGATCTAAAACAGCAGCTCACGGCTTGATAAAGCAGTTATCCACTTAATTTGAGCCCCGTATAATGGTGTGTTGCGAGCGAGATTGCGGGTGTTATGTGCCAGTAAATTAGGGTGGAGGTGGGGGACTACCTATCCTATTCTTTGTGAGATGTGCGGCTGGAGATATTTGTCTAATGATAATTGGACTCTTATGAGTCGTGTGACAATGAATGATACGTGATACGTTTGAGCTTTGAACCTAACAGGTTTAAATTCTTGTCAGAAAGCGACTATTACGCTATCTGAAGTATCAAAAAGTATGATATATACATATATATATATATAAATATACACTTACGCGAGTACTATACATTTGAAACGATTATTAACAAAGTTTCAATTTAGCGTGAAGTTTTATTTGTATCCTTATTTATAATTTTTCACCTAAAGTATTCATAGGTAACACAATGTATACTTATGAATGTTTGTTTTACAAGGAGCTGCAACCATTACACCATGTTCCACATGACATCTTAAGTAATTAATAATAGTAAAATAAATTAAAAACAAAGATTTGTCCTCTATCAGCAGGAGGCATGATGAAAACAACACGCAAATACGTAGTCTAAATAACTAACATCACCGCATATACGAATTCCAGTACGACTAGATCACGAGCATGACGCATGGCCAGCCATCGGCCCCCTCGCCATATTTAAGGGAGATAGACAAACGCCGCCACAAGCAATGACATTTAAGCGAGCATGACGATCCTTGAAATGTGAACTTGGCTTAATAAGAAAATAATAATACTAATTATACTGACATTGCGTGGAACGGAGTTTAGGTCACGTTAGGTTTTCTGACGAAACGTAATAAGGGTTTGTAAGTAGATCAAAAAATTCAACAAACTTCGAAATGCTGTCAGTATGGCCAACATTACACTTTAATCACAATATAAAATCTGTCTAGTGTTGCTATTTCACGTTAACCATGATTATTGAAACATAAAAATCCTGTTATAAAAACAACAAAAAAGTGTATATATGTGTTCGGTCAAGTTGGGCTTAGCAGATATCATTATATTCGTTCTCAAGCCTACCCTCATTTTTCGCATTGTTTGGGCTACCGAGTATTGTATGCGGGAATAAACTTTATTTATCACGAAAACTCTAAGAAAGCATGAGTCATAAAACAGCAGGAATCGACATTGGAATTGTTTTAATTTATATGTAAATAAAATATTGGAGTAATTTTGACATTTCCGTAAGTCTCGTAATAAACTCGAACTTTTTTTCGCTTCTAATTGGTTTTGTTATGGAAATGAAGAATTAACGTTTAGGCCGTAATGACAACATTTATGTTGCTTTCCTTGAATGATAATTTATTTTTCACGTGTTTCGTCTAACAGGGAGTGTTTCTGTTTACTAATAGTATTTAAAATGTTAGTTTTATTGCCGTTCATAATATGCCATCTAAAGATAATAGGTATAATAACTGACCAAATGAGTTCCCCCTTCGTGGGGCATAAGTAGGTCACCTGTAAATGATTAATAAAAAACATATAACAGTATATCGTTCGATTAGAATGCATATATTATCTAAATGTAAATATGAACGTGTCGAGTGCCGGGTATTAAGGTGCCTACTGCACCTTACAAAGTGCTAACCAATGTAAAAGTCGCAGGTAGAAATTTGCCTAATACTAATGGTAAAGTAATATAATGTAATTAAGTAAATAAGTGTTGCACATAGAAATACAAACGGGAATTTATGTTTATTATGAATATAACGAGTAAATATAGAGAATAAACAACGCGATCTTTCAGGTAATCCTTCTTTATATAAGTACGAGTCTTTGTTAAAAACAGGATTAATTTCATTCCTATGCTTACCCAAGATTAATTTCTGGTAAAACAAAAATTACACCGACCAATTACGTGAAGAGTGAAACGTGGATTATTATTGAAAGCATTGTGTTAAGAACCCTGTGTTATGTAATATGTTATAATCTTACATATCAAACTCAACGCTATAGAATTAATTGACGGTATTTAATAGGGTTTAGACTTGTGTTGTACTAGAAATTAATTATTGAGGTTTGAATTAGCATCGATATTAAGAATTGTACTATTTGTAAGGTTATTTAACTATCGAATTGAAATATCATTGCTCTATGTATAAGTATTTATTATGGTGAGTAATACCAGAGAGCTTAGCTGCCGTGAGCAAAATCATTGATTCTGTTTAAAGAAGATTAATAATAAAAATTATGTTTCCTATAATTCAAAATTTGATAAAGATTATGAGATGACAAATTTAAGTAATTTAACAATATTTCTGTGACTTCTATGAACTTCAATGCAGAAAATATTGAATTAGTTATTTGTCAATGTAATTACTGACAAACACTGTCAAAAGTACCCGTAACATTTAAGTGCAGTTCCAAGAAGTTATTTTCTAGAAATTAAGACTATATAATAATGCCTTGCCAATAAAAATGTAATAACGTTACTTTATGGCTTCTACGGGAAAACGTCATGTTCCCTGACAATTTTGTCATGTCACGTTGAAGAAAGGATTAACTTCGCTTTTATTACAATGACATAAAATATTTCTAAATTAAAAAAATATACTTCACAATATACGAGTAGACTTCATTTGTGTCGACATATGAAAGCGTCATAAGATTTTGGTACAAACATTTAAACATGACAATTCAGTTTTTAGTTTGTTTATATTACTTATAAATACTGTTTAAGAAACAACGTTCAAATACGTGATGTGGACGGCGAAAAGTGTCAAAAAGAAGTCTTAGATGTTGCAATTTATTTTATTCCTGTTAGATGCTGGATTACCAATTTGACTATTGACATATTCAACATTGTAATTAAGTCCTTAGATAACAATTATTTATGTTGCTTTATTCCCCACTTATAATTAGTTCACTGATAATTGAACACCATAAGTCAACAAGCAACTGTCTGCTTACCAATGCTGTTTGCAAGAGATTACTAACTAAAATTCTCTTTGTACTGGTATTAGCTTAGCTTAAAATTGACTGGAATCTGGGTCTACGTATCTATGGACGACTGTAAATTAAATACTATGTGTTTTCTGTGATTCTATTAATGCAATAATAATGTAGTGGCATGGTGCACTCGTAATTGATGTTTTGTTTATATTTGAAGTTATTTATACTAGTATAGTGAACTTTTTTGAAGTTTACTTTTAGCACGTTAAGGAAAAGTTATGAGAGTATTTTTTTGTGATACAAATAACCGACAAACACGCTAGCTATAGACAACTGACAACATTTTTGTTTTTTCTATTGTTAGTGTCATTTTTTCTACAAATGTGGAATAATTTTTTTGTCTTGTTACGCCAATGAAACAAACAAACAAATCAAGCCTAGTATATTAGTTATGTAAAATCTTATCAGTGTTGAATATCGCTCGCTCAATAGAGTTAATAGTAAAACAATAATATACGTTATTTACTGATCTTCTATACACATTCTAAAAGTAAATACATATGTCATAAACACAAAATTTTGTTTACGAAACATTGTCTTACTAGGTATTCAGAAAGATTTATCAAATTTGCTGTAGTTAAAATATATTTAGCTGATACAATTTAAATATATATAAAAACCTCTTAGCAGCTTACATAAATAATGGATTAAGTAAATAGGAAACATATCAGCGCTACAGTTTTGTACCTAAAAAGCCTTGTTTTGTTTTTATACAATATATTGGCGTCACGAAATTTCTAACTTTATTTATTCTCGATCAGAGAGCTCTAGGCAACGTCCGAACGATGCTCAGCGTAAGATGAGTTTATCTAGAAATTCGTAATCAATTTAGTTTTCGGGATAAACAAATTGCACATTTTCGACAGGCGAAGTGTTTTTGTATCTGTTGATAGTACGATATACGAACATACGGCTGATACCAAGAGTTTAAAGTGTCTCGTGTATATAGTGTGTCTATATGACCGACGGCTCCATACCCAATTTGCAATCCTATTTTCTTTAACACCCTATTCTTTAATTTGATAATGAACACGAAAAAATGTGTGAAATGGCGCAAAATCAAATGAAGTTTTTAAAATAATATACGTCTCCAAATTTAAAATAATTAAAAAGTTGAAAAAACATGAGTTTTATGTACCTAACAGTATTTATGTTCAGACTAATAAAACAGAAAACTTAATACATTTTTTTGTAGGAATCCTGACACCCAAAGTTCTGAATTTATAAATTATTTCATCACTAGAGGACACATTATTGGGTAAAATATTTCGTTATAATTATTATTTGTTTTATGCTGTTTCAATGCGAATTCGACCAACCAAATAATAATTGCTAAAACATCGTGAATCTGACCGCGTTTTAAAACTTTACAATGAGGGTTAAAATTTAACGAGTCCTCGCAGGGGTAATTATTGCCTGTAATTTCAGTCCTGACTTCAACTGTGGTTAGATTATTTAAGACATTTATAACGTCTTATCGGAGTTAAGTTTCTTTAATGTGATAAAGTGTATTTAATTTAATGTTTTCATTAGTTAAAAGTTATCTTAGCAATTAATATCAAACTGAAATAAATCAGGAAATAATGTTTTTACGATATCATTTCGAAGAAACTATTTAAAACGCAGTGTTTTTAATTGTAATCGTTTTTCAATAACATGATTTTAAATTGCAGAACTATACGACGTTGAGCAGACGCTAGCAGCGATGTCCTTGGGTAGAATGCCTGGCGAACCCCGAGGGCCCATCTTAAGGACGTGTGAAGGGCTAAGGTGTTTTTAGTGAGTCTCGCTACCCCTCTGAATAACAGAGGGATTTGAGTGTGGACCCAGCCCCACAGTCCCCGCGTCAAGTCGATATCCTTGGCGCGGGCCTGCATAAGCTCATTTTCATATCATTAAAAAAAAGCAGTGATCTGTATTATTTAATGACCACCTTATATATAAAGAATCTTAAATAAATATTTACTTTTAAATGGACCTATATCTTTGCCGGACCTAATACTTCACCATTAGCTCGCTATACGATGAGGAGTGTCAAATAGCACCTAAAAAAATCATACTAAAATATGCTCATACATCAAGCTGTATTTTTTTAAGTGGTTGAGATGCATATTAATAATTACTTATTACTAACAATTAGAAATAATCAGGAGGTAAGCGTGACCATTTTTTTTTTCATTGCAAAATATACCTTAACTTAATTACATTACGACTCAATTGTGAATTGCAGGAATTTAATGACATAACAGCACAGTATTGCTAGTCATGTTAAAGTTTCTAAATTTATTTCCTGTTACGGGGGACCATACAGGAATAATAAACATAATCAAAAAATATAGTTAACAGATATTATCATCGAAAACCCATTTACAAAGCCATTTAAAAAGTAAATAAATCCATATGTCATGAGGTTCAACTTTCCGACGCGAATTAAAAATCGTTTAAACGCTTACAGAGTTTGGACAGTGCCATGAATAAACAATAGATTATAGGATTTTGTATTGACTTTATGACTATTAATACTATCTCTAAATCCAGTTACTATTTGGACCTTTAAATTGGTTTTTAAGCTTGGTTTTAAATATATAAATCTTATATTGTATTAGTTTGACATGTGAAAATCTGCGTATCTTTCGTAGACCTCTTGCTCATTATGATTATAACGAATTCACTATAGTGAAACACGTATTGTGTTTAAGACCACCAACTATAGAATATGATTTTCAAAAAAATATTTATTTTGTAGGTTTTTCTAAGAGCAGCGTTGGTCCAGTGGTTTTGAAAGCTTGGGACTTCTGAAGTCGTAGGTGCTGTGCTCGGCTGTGCATCAGTGGATTTTCCATGTGCGTATTGTAACACTGGGTGAAAAAAAAAACACCGTAAGGTATTAAACCCAAAAAATTTAATAAACTAGTCGTCTATTAAAAATATTTTGATTACGAAACAAGTACAGAAACCTGTGGGACAGAGCGTAGAACATTGAGGCGCCTGGCTGGCTTTCATTCTAAGTGAATCTACTTACTAATAACAATTTAATTAAAATACGATCTAATTACTATTGTAACTGTTCATTATCAGTGCAAATCGAAAGTAACTAAAAATATCGTAACTCGATCTTTTCCTGTAAAAGCTCTTTTAAAAGCCGGGAACACTGTAAAAATACTTAAGTAATTGAACTAAAATACAAAGAAACTAAAGTCTAGACTTCCTGAACTTGTATGTTTTTTTTGGAATAAAGCTTTTCAACTACGTTTTAATTAAGAGACATTGTTTCTAGCGAATCCGAAGTATTACTGTTTAGGGTTTAGAAATAAAATAATAGGGGATATTATTTTATTAATAAATTATGTATTTAGCACCGCGGTTTAATCAGCAATTATTTAATCAATAAATAAAATGGGACTGGATTAGGACACCATAATCGCATAGCGTTATAAAATATATATTAGAACTTAGTACCTGCCTAATTGGTATTTTTATGCCTACATAAAAAATTTAACACAAAAATATATATGTGGTAGCCTATTGTTAATTTTTGCCCCAATATAGACTTACATTAATTTTAATTATAATCACGTAACTTGAAGTTTATTTCAATTAAAACATAAATTCAATTAACAAAATGTCGTTTAATATTATTCCCACTTTATACTATAATGCTTACACCACCGATGTTATGTGGACTTCTATTAATCTAATTAAGAAAAGTGAAAAACTTAATATTTTAAAAACATTTCTTCCCTTATTTATCTTCAAATTTAAGACAAGTGAAAATACTTGTATTACTCTTCATAAACGAATATTTCATATTAATAAGCGATACAAATTTGCACTAATGAAACATATCTATGCACAACGTCTATTTGACAGAGACCAACTGGCTATAAAAATACATTTTTGTGTTCCAAATTTGAAATAAGACAAACATATTTTGGCATAACCGCTGTAACCATTAGGTAAATGAGCCGTATCGAGTGCACGTGGACATAGGCGCGGTCGATTCGAGGTAATCGATGGACAAATAGACAAATATTTGACATCGCGATTGTGCTGCGGTGGATGGCATCGTTTACTCGTTTACACTTAAATCAACTGTGCACTGAACTGGTTAAATCTAGTTCAATGTCAATATTTTTTGGTATAAATATAATCATGAATCTTTTATAAAATCAATGGGACATAGATAAGGTCTAGGATAATTTTAAAAGATTATATTTTATTGTTAAAAAATACATTTATTACCAATTATTTATTTAAAACTGATAAGATTAATGTACCTGATACAATACGATTGTCTACACCATACGGTCCTGAGTGTTAAAAGCGCATACAAAATAAAATAAAAATTACCTATACTTTAGTACCATAAGGATTAAATTAAGTTTATGTAATTATATTTAATATTAGTACACAACCTCCGACGGATTGAAGGCTTACTCTAAATTATTTCAGTTGTGCCTCATCTTTGCTACTATTTTCCAATATATACAAATTTATTGGTCCAACCAGAGTTTTAACGGACAACTTGAGAGTTGAGAACCATACGCTTAATGACCGGGCCAATAGCGTTTTCAGTAAAAGTGAAAATGTTTTCTCTCTTTTCTTTTGTGATTTTTAGTTCTTGTCTAATCAATCATCGAAGCTTTTGACTGTGACTGAAAGATACAAATTGTTTAAAATGAATTTCACTTGAGATTTGTCAGAAATATTTCTATTATTTTTACTTTGTCACTGAACAAAACACTTCTAAGCAGTACTATACGTACATACGACTAAAAATGTTGTCGACGACAATAAGCGTCACTTTTACGTCAAGTCCACAATAAAAGAACTCATTTAACAAACGACTTATTAACGATAACGATTCATTGTTATTCTTATTTTCTTTGACATGGCTAGGCCATTAGGTACGTGCTATTTTAGTCGTTAACACTTTAAGATAAAGATCGAAGTTGTGTGCTTCCGTTAAAGCAATTAGCAGGTGCATTTTAAAATGAATGGTGGACTATTCTTTTGTTCTTTTTTTAAATTCGATTGTATTTAAATCTGTATATTTAGAATATTTTAAATCAATAAATCGTTTTAGAGAATGCTTAGCATTGTATATATTATTAATCGAAAATCTTTTGTTCTTTAGAGGATTTTATACGAATTGTGACGGTAAAATAAAGAAAATTGTTCTCTATCTCTGGGTCGGTAACTTATACCCGAGTGTCGTGGTCTGCTGTATAGTAAGATCTGGTGCGAATAATTCTCCTCTACCGATTTCGGTCCTGCGCTGCTTTTATAACTTTGATTTAATTAATCTATCTCATTGGGAAAGTCCACGCGATCATTTGCCTTCGGTGTTACTAATCATCATTAGAGAATCACCCCTACGCCTTTGCGTACACACCTTCGTACATGCCTTCAGCATTTCAAATCGCCAATCCTTTGCCTTTCTCGGACTAAGATTGTCCACGGATCTGATCCATAGAGGAAGATAGAAAATAAAAACTTCGAGTTATCCTGTATGCGAATGAGAATTCTCGACAAGAACAGGTTTCTTGCAGCGGCTATCTATGGCGCGTCAGTGTTTAGATTTGTTTATGACGTTTTACGTGCAATTTTAAATCGTTTGATTGGTTTGATTGTTATAAAACTTACAGTTTATATGTCACTGGCCTTAGTATATTTATTTTTATTTTTTTAATAAAATAGGGGGCAAACGGGCAGGAGGCTCACCTGATGTTAAGTGATACCGCCGCCCATGGACACTCTCAATGCCAGAGGGCTCGCGAGTGCGTTGCCGGCCTTTTAAGAATTTGTACGCTCTTTTCTTGAAGGACCCTAAGTCGAATTGGTTCGGAAATACTTCAGTGGGCAGCTGGTTCCACATAGCGGTGGTGCGCGGCAAAAATTGCCTTGAAAAACGCTCAGTCGTGGAACGTCGGACATCGAGGTGATACGGGTGGAATTTTGTATTTTGCCTCGACGTCCGATGCTGAAACTCAGCTGCAGGTATTAATCCGAACAACTCCTCTGAACACTCTCCATGGTAAATGCGGTAGAAGATGCAGAGTGTCCCCACATCTCTACGCAACGCCAAAGGATCGAGCCGCTCGGAGAGGGATTGGTCATCGACGATTCGAACCGCTCTTCGTTGGATACGGTCAAGTGGAAGGAGCTGGTACTGGGGAGCCCCCGACCAGAGGTGAGAACAGTATTCCATGTGGGGCCGTATTTGCGCTTTATAGAGTTGCAAGCGGTGGCCCGGAGTGAAGTACCGTCTCGCCTTGCTGAGCACACCAAGCTTTTTGGAGGCTAATTTAGCCTTTCCCTCCAAATGACCGCGAAACTGAACGTCGTTCGATATGTCAACGCCAAGTATTCCGATGCTGGCTGTGGCTTCAAGAAGAGTGTTTTCGAAAAGAGGAGTAGCGACAAAGGGTATTTTTTTCGCGGAAAACACGCAAACTTGTGTCTTCTTGGGGTTAAATTGAACTAGATTTAGTCTACCCACGTCCGAGACTCCACATAGTAGGTTCGACTTCAGACACAAGTTTGTTCCGGTACTCATCGACAACTGCCCGAGAAATACCTGCCCGGCCAGTGTAAAGAGTATCCCCAGTGCTGTCATCCGCATAGCAATGAATGTTGCTAAGTTGCAACATGTCATTGATATGCAGAAGAAACAGGGTCGGGGACAGAACACAGCCTTGTGGGACCCCAGCATTCACGGGTTTAAGGTCGGAACATGCTCCGTCGACGACGACCTTGATGCTCCGATCGGCTAGAAAGCTGGAGATCCAGTCGCATAATTTCTCAGGAAGCCCGTAGGCTGGAAGCTTCGAGAGCAGTGCTTTGTGCCACACCCGATCGAAGGCTTTCGCTATGTCCAAACTAACCGCTAGTGCCTCCCCCTTGGACTCAATTGCCTCTGCCCATCTATGAGTAAGGTATACTAGAAGGTCACCAGCCGAACGACCACGACGAAAGCCGTACTGATAATCGCTAATCAGCTGGTGGCCCTCTAGATAACTCAAGAGCTGGCCATTAATAATGGATTCCATTATTTTGGAGAACAAGGAGGTTATTACGATTGGGCGATAGTTGGATGGATCAGAGCGATCGCCTTTTTTAGGGATCGGATGTATCGAAGCGGTCTTCCAGCACTTCGGGACAGTGCCGAGCGAGTACAGGTACCGGAAAAGGCGCGTCAGGACCGGAGCCAACTCAGGAGCACAAGTACGCAGCACAATTGGAGGGATACCATCCGGCCCGCTCGACTTATGAATGTCCAAGGAAGATAGTGCTCTGCGAACAGCACGTTGCCGGAATGTGAATTCCGATCACACCGCGAAATCGCCGGTGGTGATCTCCCCCGGTCATCCAAAGTCGAGTTGGACGCGAAGAGACAGCCCAAGAGGTCGGCCTTCTCCTTCGCAGTGTGGGCGAGCGAGTCATCCTCTCTGTGCAGCGGAGGTATCGATGGCTGACAAAAATTCCCTTGTACAGCTTTGGCGAGAGACCAGAAGGCTCGGGTCCCAGAAGGGAGTTGGGCCAATCTCTCGCCAAATCTGGCGATGTGCTCTGACTTTGCCTTAGCGATTTCCCGTTTGAAGGACCTGGAGGCTGAGTTATATGCTTTTTTATGTTCGCTGGTATTGGCATCACAAAATATCGCCGCTTTCGCCCAGGCATTAAAGCATTCTCGCTTTCGACGCGATGCCGCCTTGCAAGAACGCTCAAACCAGGGCTGTGACTTGCCACCGATCCGCACCGCAGAGAATGGAATAAAAAGTTCCATGCCCTGTAGAACCACTTCGGCGACAGAAGCAGCGACGGAATCTGGAGCTTCCGACGAAGAGCACATGGGCCCCCAAGGGTAGGACGCAAAGAAGGACCGCATCCCATCCCAATCTGCTGACCGATAGTGCCAAATACGACGACAACCCGAAAAACGGGGCCGAGGAGGGCGCGTAGTAGGCACAGTACTCCGGACCACACAATGATCCGATGAACCCAATGGCGGGTCAACAGAGACTTGATAGGTCTCCGGATGTGAGGTCAGCAGAAGGTCCAACAAAGAGGGTTTATGACCATCCACATCTGGTATTCGCGTAATCGCAGGGACCATTTGGGACAGGTCGTAAGCTAAAGCAAAGTCGTGAAAGGATCTTCCCGCGTGATCGGTGGTTTCCGAACCGAGCCAATCGGCATGGTGAGCGTTAAAATCGCCAAGTATCACGATTTCAGCGGTAGGAACCCCTTCGAGCAGGGAATCTGTAGCCATTTGGATGTGCTCAATGAGTCGCTCAGTTTCGGTATTTCCGCTATAAGACCTATACAGGCATGCGTAGAATCGCGGATGGTCATCGCAGTCTACGCGCAGCCAGAGGCTAGATAGGTCCCTTCCTTCAAGCGACCCGAGGCGACGAGAACAGATATCCTCTCTGACGTACACGCAAACTCCCGCCCGCGGCACAAATGAATGTTCTAATTTGTACCCCGGGTAGGAGAGGTAGGAAGTATCAGCCGGGGAGGACATCTGAGTCTCAGTAAGGAAGAATAAGGCCGGCTTCGCAGTTTCGAGGTGAAAGTGAACCGCGTTAAGATTAGAGTTGAGCCCCCTAACATTGGTAAAGTCCACTGAGAGCGTGGAAGGGGATGCCTTCGGTAAATTCCTCCGTTTGCCCCGAGATCGAAACCTATAGTTTTTTGCGCAGTTTTTGCCCACCCCAGAATACGAAGGGCAGCCTGTGCATCCACCACCGAATACTGATTGTTCCGATGATGGACGCTCAGAGGGGGATTCTCCACAGCGGAAACGTGTGGTACCCCCCTGGGGTAACCTCTGTTTAAACTGCATCTTCATATTCTGGGGGGGGGGAATTGATGGGCTCCGGGAGCCTCACTCACCGCACGAAACGCGAGTACAATAAGATGAACCTATTGCATCACTTCACGCTGGTTTTCTGTGAGACAGTGGTACTGCCCCGGTCGTGCCTGCCCGATTGGCTGAAGCCCGAAAGCAACAGCATGGCACTCCCACTAGGCGAACTATATATATATATACTAAGGCCTAACATATATACTATATATATATATATATATATATATATATATGTTAATGATTTAAATATGTTCGACGTCCTGATGGATAGAAAAACTGTGTACAGTTTGTGTTTCTACCACACCAACTTCCTTTATATTAAGAACATTTATACAATAAATAAATAAATAAATGAACAAAATTCAATATTAATTTTGTTAAATAGCTTTTACTTACTTATACTAAAAAATAGGGGTTATTCGTAGAGGGGTGACAGTTAAGGGTTGTATGTATTTTTGTATGCTGTATAATAAAAATATAAAAACTAAAAAATAAATTTTTGGCGTGGACACCACTTAGGGTTTTGAAAGATAGATAGATAGAGAGCCGATTCTCAGACTTACTGAATATGCATAAAAAAATCAGAAGCATCGGTCGAGCCGTTTCGGAGAAGTATGGGAACAAAAATTGTGACACAAGAATTTTATATATATTATTTATATTTTATATCGTTGTGATGTGATATTGTAGAAATAAATTTCTATTTTCTAAATAGTATTTAATATAAATGGAATTGAGTCTTCAATTAACAGAAGAAAGTAGAAATCCAAAAAAACTATTTCAAACGAAGTGTTTCTCAGAAACAGAACTTTACAATGATTGTGATTCTGGAATTATATTTATATTTATGATAACAAAAGCTTTATTTTGTTATTATTTAATTTATTTACACTTTGTTGCAAATGTAAATTAAATATCGTGATCGCAAGCAGTGCTAAACTACATCACATATACAATTACTTAGACATAGGGACAAAACAAAGCAGTCATAACATATGTAGACAATGAAAAGGGACACATGAGTCACTCTAATTTGAATTACTTCAGTAATATTCTAAGGCTAATGTTTAATGTTGAACAGAACAGAAATTAAATTAATTAGTTACAGCATATGTGAAAAAAAAAACAATTTAATACAACTACAAAAGTAGACTGACGTAATTAAATGAATTTATTCAACACTACCCCTTAAAAACCGCAGCTTTACCGAGCTTGCCATTTAATTCCAAGGGTTAAGCTCAGATGAACCCATAAATTTACTTTTAACCTCCCGTTTAATGTTCACGATAAGATGACCCGTTTTCATATTTGCTACGTCGCTATTTTGTGTACCTAGCTTTATAATCATAATCTTTCATGAAGGGACAATAAAATCCTTTGTTCGGTAATCTTAATGATTCTATCAAAATTATTACGTATACTGATATATTAGTATGGTTCACTAAAATGAATAACTTCAATCAAATGTTATTGAAATCCTTAGAGTTGTTTCCGCGGTAAATGAAATAATGTTATAGGCCAAGGGCTTAGGGTCCTTCAAGAATAGTGCGACCATTCTCTGAAAGGTCGGCAACACCCCAGCATTGCAGGTGTCCGTGGACGGTGCAATAGCATACAAAAAACTCATGCCCATTAAGGATTGATGGGTGTTTTCTTGAAAATTATATTAATTCGTAATTTAAGCTACAAGAATTTCAACCCACCTACAATACTTAATGGTGTACGCATCGAAAGCAGTATAACTCCGACCATAAAATCGACTAATTGATAATAAAGTAATATCACCAAGAAAGCCAGATTCAGGCTTTGTTCACAATATTAGGATGGTAAGTCGTTTAAGTCAAATACCGAACGCAAAGAATTGCGTGCGGTTACTATGGTTTTGTTAAGAAAACAACCAGTAAAATTCATATAATTGCTATGAGTTATTTATTCAGGCTTAAGCTCTTACTTCAGTGTTTAAAAGGTGTGTGGATGGTATTATATATTGGTATAAGGCGATGTTAAAATGAAGGACTCAAAGTCACTTCACGTAGCGCTTTGGCCAAGTATTTGGGCATTATTATGGCCATTTATTCGTTTGTAAATATTTTAACTCTGTTTGTTATTAATGAATTCCATACTGGTACTAGTTTTAATACTCGGTTAGGAAAAGGAGGAAATCCTGAGGAAAACGAATATGTTTAATATAAGGACTGAATTGAATACGAATATTCTAACATTTCGGGGTTGATTTGGTTCATATTTATCAATCTTCTGTACGTGCATTTGTAATCAAACTAAACAGCTACATTCGAGAGGTTTAGATTTACAATTAGAAGAATTTTGTAATTATGAATTGTGCTCAGGACAACGTCTGCTAAGTCTGTTGTATGAAAAGTTATTAAAATGTCTTATGACTTGGGCGCCCTCGCCAAGACTAGGGTTGTCAAAGGCGAGTATTACACGCTTACACACCGACACGCTGAGCTTTATCTTGTTTAGTCAGACGGCGACCCTCCGACATATTTGATTACAATTGAAATACGCGTTACTAACCCTATGTTAACCCTTTCATATAAGCGTGTAAGCCTTTCCGAGTTCTGCTTTGTAATCAAGTGTATTGTTCAGTAATTATGTCACATATTGTATTGGACGGTTCTGTGACTACAACAAATGACGTGTATATCGGTTGTTATAGATATAATGTTTATTACACATAGCTGTATGGAAAACAATTTGAGGTTTTTATTTCAAATTACTCATTAGCCCAATGGAAGACCATTATAGACTTAACCGTGAAAGCGTTTTAGTAATTTGCATTGAATAAGTGGAAAGTCAACTTAGTATGTATAGATATATATACAAATTTAAGCTATAAATAATACTAATACATAAACCTATTAGTTATCTACTTCGCTTGAGGAACTGTTTTAATTAAGTCATTAATACCAAAAACAATTTACGAATAAATCACCTGTAAAAACACAATTAACTATAAGTCAAGTAAGAAAGATTTCGTTATGAAAGAATAACAGTTCATTGTTATTTTCACGAAAATGGCCTTTTGTTGGGCTAATGCACCTTTCCAAAGTTTTCTTTTTAAATATATTAGCAGGTATTTGGCTACTACGCCTTTGTTACTGTATTTGCGATTATTATAGTAAGAATAAAGGTATAGCAATATATAAAACTTCTTCTAAAATTTTGGCAGAAGTCCTCTACAATTATTTATCCCGAACTTGGAGAAAACCTATCAAGATCTAAGCTAATAACGACAAGGGACTATTTAAAAGTCTTCTAAACCAAGACAGCAGGAATCTTTAACACTACTCTTGTACTCGGGAGAATGTAATAGTATCATACTAGTAGTCTTCTGTTCCACAGGAGTATGGCAAGCACATGACATACTCCTCTCCTCTCCTTGATACACTCAGCCGAGGTACGAAGATTGGGATTTGTGTCTCGGAAAGCTACGGGCTTTACTAATACTGGCATACTTATCTTATTAACATATTCAAGGCAAATATAATCTTGCCCTACCCCTGATTTAAAAACGCAGGCTCACGTGCTAAGTGTAACTACAAAAGCCTATTAAAATATTATTCAAATCTAATTCATATAAAGTTAGGTAAAGGTTTTAAGGGCAACAAAATAAGGATTAAAAAATTAATTGCACTGTGCAATTCTAAATTCAAATTAAGTCGAAGGCTATTGAAATGCCAAACTTGCGCCAGCTAAATGGCTACTAGCAATTTTCCGCCACTATTATACTTGAAATTAGCTCGCATTGTTCACGATCGATTGCGAATACCGAACTGAATACATTGTTTTATTTTCAAATAGTTTGTAAACGATATTTTGCTGGTTTCCGGTTTTATTATGGCTTGCCGTCATTACTGAGAATAGATTACACACAATTAGCTGCAGTTGAAAACAATCGGTTTTTATTTGTAACTAAACGACTCTTCTGGCTCTTTTGATTACAGCTGTAACATAATTTAACAGAAGGAGACGAAAGTGTTTGATTATGATTCTAAATCTCTTCAGTAGTGGCAAGAAATTTAAAAAATAATCATCTCAAATAGATAGATTTGAAAGTGTGTAATAAGGGTAATGTAATACTTAATACGTAACAAAATCTATATATTATTTTAACAAGAATGCATAATCATGTTTACTTATTATGTTTTCTACTATATTCTTGTACAACGGGACTGACTGAGCGTCTTAGTGCGGAAACTGAGTCCACAAACCATACCATACCATACTATACTCTTTCTAAAAACATTATTGTAGTGTCAGTCCATGCTTGACTTTGGTTTAAACTACGGCAGCACCGATGAATTTAATTTAATAAAAAAACTACACACAATACTAAAATATGCTAGGAACTGCGTAGTGCGTCGTAGCACTGCTACGCAATTTAAAGATTTATGTACGCACGTTTTAATTACAGTTTACCGTAATAATTTATGGTAATTGTTATAGAAAGGTTAATGACTAAAATCATTTTCTGTATTACTTGGTATGTAACGGTTACAATATAACTCAAGTAATATATATTTTTTTAAATTTACACATTACTTGGATGTTTGTCCTTTAAAGTGACGTGAAATTTTCAAGTGTTTTATAGAATAAGAATCATAATTCTCGACAACAGATGAACTCTGTCTATGGAAGATAAACCAAGATGTTTGTATACGCAGGTATATACAAAAATAAAACTAAGAATTCACATAAGGATCGGTCTTGGCCTTAGATTGCATTCGTCGTTCGTCGTTATTTTTATTTTATATACAAGTAGGTGATCATGTTCCTGTTGAAAGCATGTCGGTTTCGTTACGATTGCCTTTACCATGAGTTTACTATAGAAGGGAAATTCCGTTTGTGCACATTCGAATGACCTTGGAAGAAGGATTGCATATTTCGGCCAACACTACTCTCGCATGAGCAATATCATTCATTAAAATATTATTAAATAGAGATCTTAGTATTATATTTGTTTTGTCTCTTATATTAAGTAACTGTACTCGTGTTAAAACATCTAACATACACAGCCTAATAGAATTCCATTTCCGAATAGACTAACACGACTCCGCATAGTCAGCGTTCGTGTAACTTGATGATACGTGCTATCAAGCCAAGGCCACGACCGCGACAAAAATCTGTTGACTAAAGAAAAAAATACTATTAAGTACTGACTGTTTATTATAAACATAATTTATTATGATTGTTGTTTATTTTCATATTTCTTGTTTTAACAGTACATTTGTTTTTTTGTCGTGCATACTTTGTATTATTAGTGTATCTTAATATGATAAAATGGTTTTTCCAGTCCTCATTCGTCTACAGCATTCTCTCATTACCTAATCAAAAACTACTACTTAATACACGAGGAGCTAATTCAATCAAGCGTTATAGTTAGAATAGCTGTTCCAATATATAAACATTTTACTAAAAAGAAAAGATAAGTAGATATAAAGACCATAAGATATTGACAGTTATACAGACACGATACGAAATTCCACCCGCACCCCAATGTCCATGGTGACCCACCCTTTTAAAACAGAGAGTTGTATGTGTGGACTCTGTTTCCGCACTTAGACGCTCAATAGGTCCATTGTGCGTAAAAACAGAGAGTTATAATAAGCACTTTTGCTTACCACAACTATGTGGAAAAACCTCCCCATCGCAGGATTACCCAACCAATTCAACTTATTCAAAGACTTCAACTTATTATTAGAAGGCCGCAACGCACTTAGGAACTTTCGAGAACTATAAGTGTTCATGAGCGGTTGTATCACTTATCTAAGCCTAATAAATTGTAAAGAGTACCTATAGATCAGATATTGTACTTAGCAACTTCTTTCCTGACAATAATTGGTTATACCATTCGACCGCACTTATATATTTCTCGACAACCTCTGCATAGGTTCGATACATACTATAGGTATGGAAACAGTATTCGATATATACAGTCAAAAACATTTACGACGACATCGTTTAGAACAACATACCGGTTATATCGACAAAAAATAAGATGCCGACGGGTAAAAGTATAAGGTACTTAATAACAACGTCATCGGCTGTTACGACTATCGTACCAAATATTACTACTAAATATCAGTAGTCACTTTGATGTTGTTATAGCAGAGTTTGACTGTATCTAATTACTTTAATAAATAAATCGCCGGGGTAAAAATTATTCATTCTACAATTACACGTTAAACATGTAATGTAAATTAACTCATATACATGCTGAAGTACATTGCTAAAATTTAACTGAAATTGAAACTCATCAAAATCAAAATGTGTACACACGTAGGGTAAATATTAATTAAGTTCATTGTATAACATGCCCTATTAAGAATTTTAATGAATAAGGTTTCAAAAATTTACTTACGAATAAAATATTTATTATAGAATTAGGGATAATCCCTAACTGAGCAGACATTTTCTCTAGGCTCGATTCTTAGCAAAACCATTACTTGCTTGCGCCACCTCAACCGTCTGATTAAGCAACTGTTTCTTAAGGAATTTAAGCTAAATAAACTACTAAATAACTTAGTCGCTTAATACATGCATAGATTATTACAATTTACATGGTGTGGAATCTTTTTATACAGAACGGTGGGCAAACGGGTAGGAGGCTTACCTGATGTTAAGTGATACCGCCTCCCATGGACACTATCAATGCCAGAGGGCTTGCGAATGCGTTGCCGGCCTTTTAAGAATTGGTACGCTCTTATGGTATGGTATGGTATTTGGTTCGATAATACTTCAGTGGATAGCTGGTTCCACATAGCGGTAGTGCGCGGAAAAAATTGCCTTGAAAAAGCTCAGTCGTAGAACGACGGACGTCGAAGTGATACGGGTGGAATTTTGTATTCTGCCTCGACGTCCGATGATGAAACTCAGCTGCAAGGAATTAATCTGAACAACCTCTTCATTTCTGATACAAGAACAAGAAATCTTTAAAATAACTTTTTCCTCTAATAGGTCTATTCGTGTGACCTGACCATGCCATGAGTGAAAAGTACTATTGATCTAGTGGTTAAAGTGCTTCACCACCTCTCCTCTAGTCCAACCCCAACTGCGCACTAACAGATCAATCTTTATCAGATCCAAAAATCTACGCGATTATTCTATTTTCAAATTAATGATATTAGAAAATTATACATTGTTTAAGTACTGTCTTAATAGTACATTAGCCAAATAAATCGGAAACATAAGAGAGTAAGCCGGTTAAAAGAAATGTATTTGTGAACACTCAGCGTGGCATCCAGAAGCTTAAGGCGCTGAAGGTAATCCTTCCTTCACTCCGGACGCTCTCACTAATTAACTATTTATCTATTGGAGGTTTTCCAATTTTTTTATCAAAGCGCTAATTTTGATTTTTAAAACTATTTCGTGATTACAAAAATAATATTTATTTATTAAGTAATTAGTCATTAATCTAATTCAATTTTATATAACGGCCTTTCTGACATTTTCAACTGTGTATAAGTAAGTGGTTATGGAATTCATAAACTGTACATTTACATAAACTTCATATAAGCAAATTAATTATAAATAAAATCGATAACATAAGATTTATTTGGAACTTGCAACACTATAAATGAATATTATATAAAATGTATAAAAATAAATATAGCAACATTATATAATAATTGGTATTATATATAGTTAATACCCAAAACTATTTATGCTACATTAATAACAGTGAAGATGACTCGAGAGGTTGTTAGTGATAAATTACTCATTACCTAATGAGCTGTGGAATGGAATGTCCTTATAGCATATTAAATATTATATATAGAGTAATATAAAAATATAGTAGTCTGATAAAGAGATATGTGTATTCATTATAAATTAAATTACATATAGAAATGACAAAAAATAATGTTATGCCCTTCCTAGTAATAGCAGAAAACTTAGGTCTACAAAATACTTATTATGAGTTTCTTATGACTTTCATCAAACAAATAAATGTATTTGAAATAAAGCACTGATAATTATAAATAATTAATTCAAATCAAAAGTTTGTAATGATGGCTTTACTAAATAATAAACAAATCAATAACATATTACAAATAAGTGATTTCTTACGGACAACTGTCTTGTGTGAATATGTGAGAATTTAGAATTTATAAATGAAACTATGTTATTTACACGGAAAACCTTAACATTGATTTTATGTAACCCATGGTCTATTGTTATTATTCGAAAGATGCCCTTCGTGATATAATATTTACGTGATAGCTTCTGAAGACCTCTGTCTTGCTGTGCGTAGAATACCGGGGAGAATGTATACCCTTCTGCATGTATTAAGTCCTCGTTTTTAGAGCACAAATAACACTACTGGGCTGAATTCTAGTAGATATAATGCTTCATATACCTCTATAATTTAGTAACCTTCGCCCGTTTTTGGTAAGCACAAACGCTTTTTGTTTCAAACGTCGTCAATATAGAGTTAGAGAAGGCAGCATTTATAAATAGACTTATTCGTACAATCTACAATAACCCAGATAATACGTAAATACAATATGTTAAAGTACAAATTATTTATTCTGGTCCTTTTTCAGATTTATGATCACATTATATATTAGTAACAGGTCGTATGTATACGATTATAATGAATATGAGTATAACATTGTATGAATATGATTTTATAAATTTAATTATTTTACAATATGTTTATTTTTACGTTTTAACTTTTACGGTTCTTATGTAGTCCTTATTTAACTTTATTAAAACAAATTTGTTTTAATTTTCTATTGATTGATTTTTAATTATTACTATTCTTTGTAGGCAAGAATATTGTAAATACTGTATATTTGTGTCTTGAAAATAAATACTTTATTCTAAGTCGTATCTGAATAAACTTAATTTTTAACGGAAGAACACATCCTTCAAAGATAAATAGACCTCGGTAAGAGATATTCAACTATTCAAAGAATTCGATTGTAATGTGTTTTTTTTTTTGATGTATCAAAATTAAAATATAATCATTCCAACTTTTATGAAGGACATCAGTTATTATTTTAATGTTCACACTCTGTCCAATTAAATGTATAAAATATGGCTAAGAGAGACAAAAAAATATTGCCGCTTGTACTTTATGCCAGATGTCTGTGTTCTTTTTATGTATATTTTATCAATAATTACATCCAAAACGTCAACTTTTCAGTCTAACACCGTTGGCATCCTCACGATATTTTCTTTAACATATGATAAAGTTTATGTTCTTAAAAATATATATATAAATAATGCAATAAAAATATGCAATCGAATGACTTTAGTAGTCTTGCTCTTTCGCGAATTTTGGAAACGTGTTTGTCATTCATAAGCATGCGCTAAACCGCATCTAAACTGAATAAACATATTTTGATTTTAATTTTTTTAAGTTTTGAGTATTGAGAGACGCCACGATTTCTTTGCTTCTTACTAACACCTCATAGGCAAGACTACGACCACTATTTTTTCAGCTCGTGCTATTTAAACCGAACCAAAGTTTCTTCATGAGGACCTGGATGCTTCGTAAGGTAATTTATACATTAAGTTACACTACATTTATCAAATTAATTCTTGCAACTTTAGAAATTTCTCATAGTAATGGTATGATATTCAAAAGTAATAAAATTCAAATATTTCGGATTCAAAACACGTATTAGAAACCATGTTTTGTTTTTTTTGTAATAATACATAAACTTTTTACTTTACTAAATTTTTTAGGTATAAATAAAATTATTTTTCCATAAATTTATATATTCAATACGAGTGTAGTAGTTAATCTTTCAGTATATTGATTTCATTCGAGTATTATCTACGTTAAAAAATATGTATACGTATATAAGATAAATAAAAAAATTCTTAACTCATATATTGGGTTATGGAAAAAAATTTAAATAAGAACTCAACACTTGTGTTTCATATATTATTTTAAACAAAATTTGCCTTAAGAGAATCTTTTTAAAAAATTTAATGATTTTACCTCGTTTTCAACGTAAACCTGTTATCATAACATGGGGCGGGCGGGCAGCCTAAACTAACTTTACCGACATTTCAAACCCAATATTGTAATAACAACAAAAAATATATATTAACTACTTACTTACCAATTCCCTATTTATATCACATCTGATGATAAAACACTTAACTTTGCGTCGTTAAAAAAATACGTCGCAACTCATGTTAACGTTCTCGATAGTTAGTATCGCGAGCAAGAGCGTAACCGGCCCCCAACGCGGCTTCCTATCGACTGATAAAGGATCCACATGGTCCGAAGAAGTGCCAAGCTGCAATGACCATTGCGCATGCGTAATGCAACCAGAATTCTACATCTCGGAACCAGAAAATTTTACTTAACGCACTGTTACACCATTAAAGGCTTTATTGCAACAATTTAAGGGTGATTTATGTTCGTGGCTCTGTTATTATTTGTAAGAAAGTTGAACATATCCACAAGCTTGTTTGTGTTAAGTGAATTAGCCGGTAGCTTACGTTTTTATCGCATTATTTGACTTTGGCAGCGTGTGTAGAAAGGCTTCTATTGTGTGAACACATTGCAGCATTGAAATATTCTTTTTAGTGGTAACAATTACTTCAAAGGTAAGGAGGTATAATGGATATAAACATTACTGAAAATAATAAAAACCAGTACAGCAATAGTAACTACAAAAGACGACTTCAAAGTGTATTTATTTACTGTACTTTGAAAAACGTTTACTTTGAGTTAGTAAATGTTTTTGTTAACAGAAATTCAATTCAATTGTATTCGTATCAGGATTATATTATAAGACATATTTTTATTTTATGTTAGTTAAAATTTGTTATAAAGATATTATTAGTACGAATTTTATACATACATATATTCTGTCTCGTTCTAGAAAAGACCCCATATATAATATGATAATTATATGTGATTTGATTGTTTTAGGTGAGAACCCGTTTCAGTTATATCGCGTTATCTCAAACGACGCAGTTCATCTCACGTCAACCCTGTTGCTAGCGCTCATCAGATAGAGGATTATTTATTTCACATTATTGATTTCAGTCTACACCCCGGACAATAACTTTTGATCTTGATTTCGAATTCGATTTCGTTTGATTTGGCTTCAATTGAAAAATCTAAATTAAATCGATATTTTGATAGTAATAGTAATAGTCTATTTTACAATACTTATTAAGCACATAGTATGTGCACCCCTTTTTAGTATCTTTCATATCCCGATGCGAGTTAAACCTGACATGATCGGTATAAATATTAATATTATATATATATTAGTCTACGATGATTGGAAAAACCATCTTAATTTTTGTTTTTCAAACATATACAACAAGTCATTCCTAGAACCTAGAACTAAAAAAATAATAACATAAAAAACATGGTAATTTTGAATGGAAAATCTAGCCTCAAATAGCAAATTTACATCAGAAAAATTTGCAAAAACCAGTATTTTTATCAGAACAAAATATATTTCTGCTCCACCCGCAATAAGAACCGGGAACTTATGAACAACAGTCGAACTTGCTAAATAAATAAGTGATGAAGCACTCTAATATATACATATTTTATAGTTTTAATAACCAGACGATATATAGAAGTTTTAATGTTTCTGTTTAAAATATAATAAAAACGAAGGTAAGATAACTTTATCACAAAGGAGTCGAGTTCCCCCAAATCTTGAAGGGACCCTTATCTCCGAAGGTACAAATTTCGAATATTTTCGCACATAATAAATCTAATGATATTCATCTTCACACCCCTATATTTTTACCCCTTACATTGTGATATGCGCGATACCGTTCATACCCTAAAGTAATTGATAGACGAGCTACTATTTGGACGCGTATTATTACGGATAATTTGTTCGAACGTAAAGGTATTCTGAATATTTAAAAAAAATTAATAACATATATAAACGCGATAAATGAAAACATATTTAATTATCTCGCTTTACAGTGATCAATTCTAAACTCAAATAAAATAATTTTATATATATTGTTTAATACGTTTTGATTTAAATAGCAACTTTTTTATTTCTATAAACAAATTGTGGGCGATGAAGACGTCACGAGACGATATGAAAAAGTATATTGACAATTATTTACAAACTACAACCATTGAAACAGCAATTCTTATAATTGTAATTCGTGACAGCCGAGCGTTGACGCCTGGCTCCCATTCCCGAAGCTCCTATACTCTCATTAGAGTAAGCATAACCTCAAACTAATAGGTTTTGTAAAACAATGGGTTTTGTTTTGTTTTTAAGTAACAGGCTCATCTATAGTTGACAAATCTGAGATTGTTCCGTCAAATTGTAATTAATGCTTTAAAAAATTCTTCTGCTTTAAATAATAGAAAGTTTAGGTCTTCATGAACGTAGAATAACTATTTTATTTAGAATGATTATTTTTAACATTTAAATAAATAGCATCTAACACAGAATTGATATAGTATCAATGATACTATTCCATATACCGCCCGCGTTTACACCGCCTTAACTGTCATCCCGCCCTAGAGTGACTTTTCAACGTATTAACTATTTAGTGACTGTACCCTTCGAACATTCTCGTTGTGAAAGGCAATAGCTTTAATTTAATTTTGTTGCTTAACTTTTCGAACACGAATTTAGACTTTTAATTTATAAATACAAAAAGAAATATTTAATCTTTGTTAAGACGTAGATGTGTCATCCGTCTAAATACTACTAAATAATTGTGAGAAAAAATGTAGACAATAATTTAAGTAAAGGTTATCGATACTATATAGAAACCTTACTTCTTAAACTTGTTTTAATGTTTTAGTATTATGTTTATTTACACTTATTATTCTGGTCTTCCTTTCTATCATTTTATTTCAAGACAGCCTATTTCTTACATCATTGTCATTCTGTTAGTTCCATATTTGGCCGTAGGTCACGCTTTCCACGTAGGCCTCTGACATTCTCCTCCAACTCGACCGGAATTGCACTTTTTGTACCCTTGTAATGTTAAGGGTTAAATTTTTTTAAACATTAAGAAATTCCTTAGAAACACCTAAACTAACGCAACAACCCTTTGATACATTTTGATGGTAATATAATACGTTTTTGGCTCATAATCAGCAAGCTATGTAATGTAATTAACATGATTTACGTCCATCATAAACCCAGAATGTGCTTCTTAATGAGGCTGACGTCATATATGTATGTTAACTGTCTAATTAAAGAAGTTATTTGTTATCTTCAGTCTTATTAGTTATATAGAATTAGAAGGCCCACGAGTACATGGCATGGTCACGGACTGAATTACGGGTATTTATTGACACTTCAGTGACACTCAAATTCAAGTTTCTTGATCGGTTACAGTATTTTTTCTGTACAAGGTACTTGGTGTGTAATGGTTATCTACGGTACACTGTGCTTTCCATTACAGCGTACAATCAATTGGAGCTATGTATGACCCTGAGGTCAGGCATTAATCAAAAAGTGATCAACTTTATGCAGGGTCAAATAGCATATTTTACCACCAACATCGTTCTATTCAAATTGTAAAAGTCATAAAATTTTCGCAGAGTAAACTTACCTTTAATAATTTTTTTACATACAAAATTATTTGAATAACAACATAAACTCTTAAAGGAGCAGTATTGGCCACGTGGCTAAAGATTCATTACTCATCACGTGAGGAAACCTGCATGCTTAAGTCTAAGGCACGCCGGGCTTATTTCGAAAAGAATGACTGAAAAACAGATTTAGAAACCTGAAGGTTAGAGTATTGCAATACAAAATCCTTGGTCGTAACTTCACATTGTAGTAGTAATAATAATTCTGTATAAAAAAACTTCAAAACTCGACACAATTTTTTTTAAATACTTCCCTCCAGAGTTTAAGAATTTAAAAGTTCTCAACGTAAGAAGTGAGCTTTAAAAACTAACGAAACATACCCATACTTTGGTATGTTTGAATGATACAGCCTGATCAGCAGTTTATATAGATGTAGTATCTCAAATCAAATACTAAATAGTACATGGGTAACACTGAAAATGTTTAGAACTGGCCCGTTAGAAACATTGCTAATGAAAACTTTTTTGAATTTCAATTTCAGAACTCTTTGGTCACCTAATGTAGTATATTGCATTAATTTGTCATTTGTTTTAGTGAATTGGTGACTCAAATGCTGTATTTGACATCGTCACAGTTGATGACAGCTGAATATATTGCTACGAACCCGAAACCAAAAGAAAATCAGTTCAGTGGGTGTTTCCTTTCGAGGATCGGCCAACTAAGGTAAAGAAAGGAAGAAGTCAAGGAAAAAACATGATGCCTCATTCATTGATCGGAAAGGTCATTTCATTTCATTTTTATTCACCATACAGTTTTGACCTGGTGCCCTGCGACTTTCATTTATTACCAAGAACTAAAGATAATATTCGAGCTTTACCAGCCCTAAAGATGAGGTGAAAGCGTACGAAAATGCCATAGAATAATAAGGAAGAATGGGCCCACTGCTTTTCTCAATAGTTCCATCAAATACGACCGATGTGTGAAAGGAACGGAGATTACTTCGAACAAAACAATAAAAGTATTGGCAACTTTCTACATAAAGCCGTTATTTATTTTCTAAACATGTTCAGTGTGACCTAGGACCCATACTCGAAAAAAAATCATAATTTTTTTTTTCGAACCAAACCTTTAATAAAAGAGCATACGAAATATAAAAACGCAGGCAACGCGTTTGTGGGATTTTGGCAGAGTAAGTGACCATGGAAGGTGGTGTTATTTAATATCAGGTGAACCTTCTGCCCAAGGTTTGCCCTCATCTACACTTTCCTCCAACCTCGTAATAAATTGAAATATTATATAACTGACATAACATATTATACATGCTTACTAATGCTAACTTTTCATATGAATACTTCATTAAACATTAATTCATCAAGTTTCATAACAATAGCGAGATTCCTAGAAACAATGTAAAATAAACTTTTCCCAAAAAATTTCATTCGGCGCTGGAGAGCTAAGATGTATTATTCAGAACTTTACTACAGTTATTGTGAACAGTTAGTTTTTATTAAACGCAAAAGTTGCTTAAAATCCTATTCTTATCATAATAAAAATTTCAGATGAAGTAAATGTAAGAATTTATCCATTATAAAATAAATGATTATTCGTTATAATATTTTAGTTTAATTACATATATTAAGTCATTTGATTATATGTATAAACAAAATTTAAACACATTCCCACAACAAATACGACACACATTATTTTTACCGACTATGAAATGACAATGATGTTTGTAAAAGCAATCCAATCTTCCCGCCATCACCGCCTAATCGTTACAGTTTTATGCACTTACTAGCTTCCGCCCGCAGCTTCGCCCGCGTGGATTTTGTGTTTCTTGACAAGATTTGTTTGTAACATCTACAACAATAATGGTTACATTTGAGTCAATTTAATTACAGCATAATGAATGACACACCACTAACTACACGTTATCTTTTAGTAAAAAGGACACTAGTATCTTCGGTCGAGCTCGAAAAAGCCGTACCATCCTTTCTCGAAGCAGTTGGAGTTCATCGCGTATGCGTCCTTACTTAATGTTATACTAGGTATTATATACCTAGCATGGATTACATTTTAGATTTTTGCACTTACTACTTCAACATACAAATACTGAGCTGATTGAGATCTGAGCAATGTCCATTGTAAACATAGTATGATTAACACTCGTTAAATTTACCCTTGAAACTGTAAAATTTTGGAGCTTTGAATCTCACAGGCAACTACTCAACTCATTCTGTGCCTAAGTGCATATGAATGGTCCGCCCCATCGCCAGGGACGATCCAGGATCCTGATTTAATATTTAATCTGATATTTCATACAGCAATGCTTTTAACTTGATCTTATGGTGATAAAATAGTACTTGATTTGATTAAAATTTTATTTTTCCTTGTTCCTTACTTTATTTGTAAATTAAATTAATGATATATTAATAAGCTATAGTCTTTTGACAATTACTCTGGCCTGTCATATCTAGCATTTACAGCATGGAAAATTAAAAAAAATATATGTATACCGATAAAAACTGTGTAAACTAAAACCCTGAAGTATAAATGTATGTACATGTTGAGATAGTGTTCATAATTACTAGCAATATCTTGTGCACACTTTATATATATTACGGGTTATATTACATACAACTTTGTTCCCTTTGAGTATAGATTCTTGGATCGTGAGGTTATGAATAATTTTATTTTTATGTATGTTTAATTATTATTAATAGTGTCTTGTTTTCTAATGTGACCAAAAAAAGAGGCGTTTATTCCTTTAGGAAATCAAATTATATTTTTATTAAATAATCCGAAAGTAGTATACCAATGTGAATCAAACATTTTAAACGGTTTTATTTATTTATATAATTTACTAATTCAAATTTGACCCTCTGACACGTTTTTTTTTGTTTATTATGTTTAATTGTTATAAATGATTTGTCCTTGTACTTTTTATATTTATTCGTGTTATACATTTTCTTTTAAAATATGTGGAATAGTCCTGTCACTTCCAGATTTCCATAAAACCAATTATATACCAAATTAAAAAAAAAACAAACTCTTTAGATACATTACCTGATAATGAAAAGTTCTAATCACAAACCCCGTAGAATGAATAAAGGCCAACTTTATCTCAAAAGTCGTCCATTCACGTTTAGAACAAACGCCTACAAATGTCAAACAATCTAAACAGTCGTCATTAAAATGTAAAACTTGCCGAATAAATAAGCGAGTCGCGTAGCTTCTTAAAGGGCGTATCTAATTCTTTAATTATAAAATGCAAATCCGGCTGAGTCACAATCGATGGCGCCCAGGGGAGGGTTATGGAGTGGAAAGTTGATAGAAGGCCGTAATCGTCTCCGTAAACGCCGATGAATTAACTCACAACGTGATGACGTTTCACAAACGCTTTGCGGCTATGGGGATTCTTATCTTTGTCTTAACTTACATACATTTATTTTTAAGATAATATTGTGTCAGTAATAATACTACTAGAAACATAATGGAATTGCTACTATATGAAATTATTATTATGTAATTCGTGTGGCAATTCTATTTCTGTTTGCCTTTTCAAGGATAATACAAACGGTTATTATAGGTGTCTATTACGGTCTTGAGATACTGTTGACCAATAGTAATTGCAATTGCAATATTTTTAAAAACAATACGGAATATGAAAAAAGAATCTAGCAAAAATTATCATAATTAAATTGTTTAGATTAATATGTCTTATATATCTTTTAAGGTTTAACGTTTTAATGGTGTTAAATTTTCTTAAAATAGGATGTGGAAAAGTTTTTTAAGACAGTTTTAAGTTTTCTTACGTTACAATTATCTTTATACGTAAAATTTTATTTCTTATTGTATGTTTTAAATGTAATATTATTATAAATGTTTATAATTATGAAATTAATATATCTGATATCGAAGTAAGTGATGAAGTTATATGTAATGGTATAAGTTCTAAAATTTACAATGAACGACGTGATTAACAAATCAATGAACAACTTTGCTTCAGTTATCCTCTAAATTTAGTTTTAAAACCAAAAGATTCATTTCCAACACACAAATATACATTATTTACAATGTTTCTTTTCTTAACCTACATATTATTAATAATGATTAAAAAAAGTGTCCGAAGGAGGTAAGATGGGTCTAACGCGCCCACACAAGTAGCATCCCATACCATCCTCCAAGGAATCAACGACATCTCATCCGGCCGCTTGCCATCATCTCTAGCAATGCCAGTGGCAAGAATAATGACCTGCAATAGAGGCCATGGTGTCCAAGACTACTTACTTCAAAGCCACAGGGACCTTTATAGGAAGTACATATAGGCACTCCTAAGCGGGGGCTGACGGCAATAAGGAATAAACCGTAGTTTGTAGAATAAGATTAAGCCGTACTTTCTAGAAAAAGATGTAAATGTAGAATAAGCCTATTTTGTAAAATAAGATTTAAGGAATAAACTGTGGTTTGTAGAATAGGATGTAAGGAATATATCTATTTTGTAGAATAAGATTTAAGGATTAGTACCTACCAGACTGCTAGATTTGTGAGCAGATGCGAGCTACACTTGTTATCTTGCGTACTTATAATCCGCCAAAGCGAATAAGGAGCGATGATTGATTCCTAGAAGATGTTTCAAAACGAACGTTTTTAAAAGATTATCCAGATCACGTAATAGAACTGAATGATGCCTTAAAGGGCTTTAACACTTAAATGTTATGAGTAATTATATGAATATTACTATAATGTAAAGTAAGAGTAATTTTAGAGTTTATTTACAACAAATAATAAATTGTACTGTTTCAATAAAATATGCATTTTAAAAAGTGTAATAATTAATTCATTGCTATTCAAAAATGCACTTTGTTGTTGTGATGACTTAAATGAATTAATGGGTAATTATTTTCTTTTAGTTGATTTCTACTATACGTTTAATTTCACAACATACTACAAATCATTTAAGTTATTCAAATATGTTAGTTAACGAATTCCAAAGGCAAACGGGCCTTATTTATGTGAAATAACGAAAATTCTACTATTTTGTATTGCCTATAATAATTAGCGAATTTTGTAGTTTCCTTGTGCTTGTTTTTGTGTCCTCTGCGAATTTAGATGTACATTTTTACCGATTTAGGGTCACCCATTATGACAAGATTGAGATTTTAAAGCTTTCAAGAAACAACCACAAACTTAAATGGATCTATTTGATTGATTCCAAGTCACTCGGGAATATCTTTGTCTTATATTCACATAGCGCAAAGACTAATCCTTCCTTGTGATGTATTTAACATGACTTAAGCTGAAATAATTCAGAATGTGAGTCGTGAAAAATCTTTCCAATACTATTTTCTAAGAGTTACGTGTCCATAGTAAGTATTAATCCTCAGCGAGCGAGCACACTATAAATTGTGAGAGGAAATTGTGTCTCTAAGAGAACTTAAAAGGAATTAAATTACTTCATGAAGAATGCGATTAACTATTGGAGATAAAATACACTCGCTTCATAAATGGTAGGAAAATCTACTTATCTATGGCAACTGTTTTCACTGTTACGAAATTATATAATCAAAAAAACATATGCCTTATATTGAACAAGATCTTGGAAATGTAAGGAATCTTCAAAAGCTGGAATAAACCGAGTAATTAATGTGCACGTAGGGTGATATCTCATGCACTGGAAACTGTGCCTGGTAGCCTGGTACTATTTATTCACAATGCTTAAACAAAGACTAGGTATAGGCAAACAGTGTTGGCCTAGTGGTATCAGCACGGGCCCTCATTTCTGAAGTTCGTAACCCGTATGCCCTAGCTGTGAACCTTTCTGTCTATGTGCGTAAAGGAAAACATTATGAGGAAACCGGCATCCCTTAGATCGAAATATCGGCTGATCATACTTAAGCCCGGGTCCTTTGAGCAGAGGGCCTGGCGAACCCCAAGGGCCCATCTTAAGGGCGTGTGAAGGGCTGAGGTGTTTAGTGGGTGGTTTCTCGCTACCCATCTGAAGAGCTGAGGGATTTGAGTGTAGGTCCCCCACAGTGCATTTCTCATAAAAAAAAATTGGTCATACTTTTTCATTAAAAACGAAATCATCGCGAGATAGATAGATAAACCTGAGACCCAACCGTAAAAAGGTTGTGGTGCCAATGGTTATGGAAGAAGCAACACGTAGTGCAAGCTGGACATCAATAATAGGTACAACTAGCTATAATAAATGTTACAATAGATACACATATATAATATTAAAATTAACTAAGACATTTTACTGCGTGTCACATCAATAGAAATAGATAAACAGGAATTGTGTATTAAAAAAGCAGTCCCTCTTATCGCCTAAGATTATTTATAGATATATATAATATTCATTTAAAGTCGCTCCGCAAACGTATAAAGATATATTTTATGTTGGAACCAGCGTTTAGTAGGCATAATATCTTTATTAACGGAACACTGTAACAGCTTCGTTTTGTCCCATGGTACAAGATATTTGTATCAATCTTTTATTTTAAGCAATAGATGACAGCACAAGTTTTGCATCTTGTATTGTATATTGCTTTTACTGTTAAATAAATATGTTTGTGTAAAAGTGCCTTTTATTTCACTATCCTCGCAATTAAATAGTTTATTATAAATTCTAACGCCTAAAATGTCTAAATACAACGCATGTGTCAATTATGAAAATAGATCGAACCGCGATGGCCGCAGCGAGACAAATTGTTTGGCGAAACTAATATCACATGCTATGTCATCGATGTTGCTAATGAGAAATTGATTTTTGCTTAAATTTCACACATAATTTTGCTTTACCAGCTATTTATTTGTTGTTAAAAGCAATTTATTGCATTAATTAGATTTTTAATTAGTTATAATCATAATTACAAAGTATTTAATTTATTAAAAGTTAGTGTAGTTATTATATTGAGCAAAGTATAACAGGTGTTGTATAAAAATATTACTAGATTTGTAATAAAGGTGAGGAACTGGCAAACTTTCGAAAAATCCACGACATGTCAGTAAAAAATATAACGAAACGGACACCGTCCACAACCTTTGGTTTTGGCAGCTATCATTCGGCGATCGTTATTCCTGATAGGGATAATATTATCCAATCATGTATTTCAATAACAACATAAAGAGCCCATATTCCCTTAACAAAATTCCATAAGCGAAACTAAACGCAAACATTGGTGTGAAATCCAAAGCGCTTATCTCTTGTTTGGGATGAGTCGCCGGTTGCAAAGCAAATGTTTGCTCACACCTGCCCGCCAGCTAGATATTTTAAATAAGCACTCGTTAGAACATCGTAAGCACTTTTAGAACTTAACATTTTAGTATGCACATTATTTAAAATTCTCATTGAAGGCGTGTAAAATAATATGATCGATATTATATGTGGCTTAGTTATGTTCTTCTGATTAACGAGTCATATCATACTATCAGAATTTCTTTCACCTCCATAGAACCACCAGGGGAGATGGATTTGAATAATCTTATAAATAAGCAAATTTGGCAAATGTGTACACAGTTGTACATAAAGGTTTATGGAAAAAAAACAATGTGGTACAACCTCTACGCTTTGAGATCAGATTTCATACGCCGTCAACTTTTAGGTCTAAGGCTTATCGGTTTCCTCGAGATGTTTTCGTTTAACGTACATGTTAAATGAGTATATAAATAGAGTACGTAAAAGTCTATGCACAGTCGTGATTCAGATTTGGGAGGCACGCACGCACACACTGCTAAAAAAACAAACAATAAAATAACATAACATTCGAAAAATATTAATTAAATCTCTAATTGTTGCTTGTTATCATGAACATCGAAACGTTGCACTGTTATTCTATTGAGTACATTTTCGAATTTTATGTACATTTTTCCAATTGTCTCAATTTCATACGTATCAATCCTATACTGGGCCAGAAGCTATAATTAAGGAATTGTAAAAATAATATATTTTTAATCAAGAAATAAATTATTGATTTATATTTTCTTGGTTGTATTGTGAATGAATGAATTTTCAGTAAAACGTAGAACTGTGCCTGGCATTCTTTTATAAAATCGGTACAATGAAAAGAAAATTAGATTTTACAAATATTGTATGTTTTAAACAGGAATAGTATACAGGACTGATGGTGTTACCTAGTTATTTCCATTAAAATCAAATCAAAATTTATTTATTCATACGATTCCTTATGAATATAACTATTTGAAAAAGAAGAACTAAATTTACATTGGCTACCAGTTCCCAAATCCAGAGAGCGCCAGAAGAACTGGAAATAATCCCTCCGACACTATTTTTACATAGTTTTTGTTATGTTAAAACAACACTTAATATACAACTAATATTATAATCATATTAGTAACCATACCAATAAAATAAACAGTATTTACAATTTTCTTAACCTACATAGTAATAATTAAAAATTAATAAAACAAAATTAAAATTGATTTTAAAAGTTTGTTCCCTGAGGCAGTGTACCTTAAATGCTGGCAGCATTTCCGCGCTGTATTGCAATTCTTATTCCTTAACGACAACAACGTTAACGTTCGTTATATAGCGCTTAGATTTAATACTTTTTATATAATTTAGTTTCTTTACTTATTATAACTGCATTTGAATCTTCAGTAAAAACTGATATAAGCGAATGGTCTAATCCAAGGCCATTTACCTTAAATTAAAATTTACCTTAAATGCTGAAGAGCAGCATACCAGTGTATGCTCACATTCTCTTTTATTATATTGCGATACTTACGAAGCGAAACAACCGATTAATTTCCCGGTTATAACCGGTTAAAACCACCTAAAACTGATTATCGCCCGCAGCTATCGCAACACAAACAATTAACGTTTCGAGCGTGTCTTATCGACGGCAATATTTATACCGGATAGGCCGGTACAAATAAAACCGGGTATATCAACAATCATTACCCGCCTACCGTACAATTCATACAAATGTGCCGGGATCTCCAACATAGCTTGTATAGTGTTGCAGAGGACGACTACGATACGATTCTATTAATTTATTATTAAATCATATTTATAAAGTACAAATGCTCTATACGGAAGAAAGAATAATATATAATCTACGTGACTGTTTACTACAAGCTATAACTTTTACTTACACAACTTTTAACAACGAAGAACTTATTTTAAATGAATTTATAAATGTACAAATCAGGATCTTGTGGTACTTCATACCGGTACAAAAAAGCATGTATTATTTTGGCATGCATGTGATGTGCATATAGGTATCCTAGGACGCGTAGAAAATTTGTACAATTCCTAAATCTAGGTCGCGTCCAAATGTTTGACAAACGATTCTAGCAAACACAAAGTCATATCGAAGTGATTGAATGTAAATTCTTAATTACAGCAGATTGGTTTAAATTATATTAAATTTTATAAAAATCCGTTCAGTAGTTTTTGAGATTTAGATTCAGCGTTTATAGTTTAGGTAAATAATGTTGACAGGTGTTTGAAATTTAATTATTTTATTTAGTTGTTTAGTTTATATTATCGTAATCGTATCGTTTAAAGAAGATTTAGCATAAAGTACTTTCCTGACTACCTTTTAATATTTTAAAGTTCATTTTATTTTATGACTTGAAATAAAAGGCTGTCAAGTACTATTTTGTTTTACGGTTTAAGGCTCATTGACCTCGTAATCGTCTTCTTTATACGTTTATACTGTAAAGTCTAAGATAGCTTAAGAAAGCGTTCTTATAAATATTTTACAGTGTTCTAGGATGTAGAAAATAGAGGAATGTTTTTATTCTTTCGCTAAGCAAGATTTTTAACAAAACTTTTGCAATTTTATTTTTTCTCTACAGTTTCCATACATGTGCTTTACGCATATAAAAACTCCATTGGTTCACTGTTCTACTGGACCAATTCGAGAATATACTACACCATTAGATACCATTATCCCTAATGAACATAGGATACACTATATATTTGCAATACGTATTAAATTCATAGATATATGTATTCATAGGTATATCCGAGTTCTCCTTTGTTACATATGGCAAATTACTCTGTACAGCTGTAAAGCTTGGTCAATTAAAGGAAGTACCCGTGGGCGCCTTACAAGGATTTGAGATATGGTGCTATAGTCGCATGGTTCGTATAAGCTGGATCCAGAAGATCTGAACATAAGAACATTAAACAAGGGGAAGTTGCGTACCAGGGCCTCGTGTTGTGCCATGACCACTTCCACCTTCTTCAATTAATTATAATGGAGTGGACGAGTATTGCGACTGCGGAAGCGCTGCTGCATCTGACCCAGGACAAGACACGCATCAAGATACTGTCGGCCAACCTTAAGTAATGGAGAGGCACTAAACGAAAAAGTTATTTTGTTAAATAGTATATACACACACATTACTCTTTTCCTCCGACGGAGAAATCGGAAATTATCCAAAGAAAATAAAAAAAAAAAACCTAATCACGTACAATCTGGAATTATGGCCTATTGAAGACGTTATCCTACTTTTTACGAGGATATGAAATCACACATTTTTACAAATAATAGACGAACTCACATCGTTTTTATGATGATTAGATTGCTCTCGGCCCTACACGCTGTTAAACAATATTGTGTATTTACTGAGCCATAATATTTATTGCTCTAGTAATAAAATTATATATTAATTGTATAGTGTGGCGGTCGATCTTTGATCCCAATAAAAGCGCTCTCAGAAGCTTAAACTGTAACTTTGTATTACATATTCTACTTATGTAATATATATTAGTATCCAGAATCGCTTACTAACTGTTGATTTGACTATATCGATAGATAGCGCTGACAATTGAAGATTGGTTAAATAGCAGTATTGTTTCTTCCTATACATATATATCATTGAATCATATATATAGAACATAGGTTCACAATATATATGATAATATTTTAATACTCAGTATTTATTTTTACTTAGTTACTATAGTTTCCAGTGTTTATTACTCAGAAGAAATGTATTAGGCTGTTATGGGCGTTGGACTTTGTAAGCTGTAGACCATTTTTTTGCAAACTCGATATATTGACTGTACCACAAAGAACGCTTCGATGGCCGTCGATACACAATCTTATACTAGAATAATAAGTCCGGAGTACATGCCTCGTTACAATATCTTCTTATCAGGAAGAAAGGCACACAATATTATCAGCCGTAAAGATTAGGAGAAATCCTATTAGTTTGGGAACAAAGAGAGGTTAGACTGATTTTAGCTAATACTTTGCCTCACGATAGTTCTCAAAAACGCACTAAACACTCTCTATAAAATTCTAAATAGTGGACGTAACTATTATCAATTATAATTAACAAAAAGTATATATCAAAATAAAAATGTGTCTAACGTAACCCGAGTAAATCTCAACAATGACTCAACTAATAAATGTGACGATCGGCCGAGAAAAATTATGTAAATTATGTATTTCGAACATTGACAGAACCAAGTTTATATATCCTTGAAGCAGTTATGACTAAAAAAGTATCCAAAATTGTTCAAAATTTTCAAAGAAACTTGCCTGTAGAAAATGAAAAACGGCGTAATGTAGAAAGTTGCCAATACTTTTATTGTTTTTCTAAGTTAAGTTAACTCCGTTCATCTCTACAAATCGTCGCATTCGATGGAACCACTGAGAAATGCAGTAGGCCCATTCTTCCTTAAGGGTCTCTTCTAAGGAATTTTCCTACGCTTTCACCGCATATTCAGGGCTCGTAAAGCGAATACCTGGAAGTTTATCTTTAGTTCTTGGAAATAAATGAAATTCGCAGGGCGGCAGGTCAGGACTGTATAGCGGATGACTAACTGTTTCGACACCTACCATAGTGAAATATTCACCTCCAAACAAAGCTTCATACAAAGCTTCCTGACGCCTAAATGTTCGAGTAATATTTTTTGTACTTGACTCATACCAATGGCTAGGCTTGCGCGTATCTGCTGATAGATCACTCTCTTATCTTCCTCTATCATACGTCGCACAGCACTGATGTTATCTTCAGTAGTTGCTGTTAAAGGACGTCCCTCACGTGGATCATCATTGAGATTGCTACGTCCACGCTTAAACTTGTTAAACCAAATGTAAATAGTGGCACGAGATGGAGCCTTATTAAAAAATACAAATCTCAGCCTATCATAGCTTTGTTGTGGAATTATAAAAGTCATAATAAACCATTGCCCGAAAATTTTCTCGCGTTAGTATCATTTTCGCGTGTTACAAGAGTTTTAGATTTGCCGTCAATTCACAAAAGCAAATGACAAATGAATGCAATATACTATTATCTAACTGGCACGTCCTAAACATTTTCAGTGTTACCCACGTATATACCGAGCGATCCGACACGCCTGCATGCTTACCACGATGTATTCAAAAAATTGTTACGCCATGGCTATAAAACAATTTAATCACCTTCCTAGAAGTTATAGATCACTGCCATTTAATTCTTTCAATGGGAAGGTGATTTTTTAATGGCAAGGTGCCTTTATAGCGTGGGCAAGTATTTGGACTACATGTTTGACACCAATAGTAAATAACATAACTTTGACATTATGTTAATGTTCTTATTATATGACATTGTAAAAAATGTATATGACATTTGCATGCCAATTTATATATGGCTGATTGTACGGATATTTGTAGTTGATTTAACCACTATCTTGGCAAATACACGATTTATTATTATTATCATTTAATTTGACGTACTTTTTACGAATTACCTATATTCGTGCAAAAATATTATTGTGACAATATCTTAATACTAAGTATTTATTTTTATTTCAATCACACATGGATCTCCACTTTCACGGACTTCACCGATTGTTTTGTCACTTCTCATTCAACGTGGAAAACCACTTCAGCATTCTGCTTCGTATATAATGCTGAATGTGCTAATGTAAAAAATATATTTTTCTATTTGTACTATCATAAAATACAATTTTTTGAGACAAAATAAAAAGTAGTTTTGGTCTAATGAATCTACTAGAACATTTCAAATGCCTCGGCAATTTATTTAAAAATTCAAAGTGAGCTCAACAAGATGTCATGTCGCGAGGAGTAAGAAAATTTGGAGAAGGTAAGATTATTTAAGAATAATGTAACTCATTAACTTTAGAGCCAAAAGCCGAGTATGTGTGTGGCACAGGAGGCTGACGAAGCTTATAAATAAAAAGGCCCAGACCTAAAAGTTTGTAGCGCCAAGATTAAGGAATAAAGTCTACTGCTGCCCGCTTAGGGTGTAATTCTCAATTAGTTAATTTACTGCCGGGTCACTTCATTGCGATGGATCAGTTATGCATCTTCGCAGGGAACCTCCCTAGAAAGCATTTCACTTATAGAATCACTCATAATAGCTTGTGTTGTTAAGAAGCTTTCTCTACCTACCTACAATAAAGTTTATACCGAAAGTCAAGTTATCTTAATTTTAAATTAAAAACAACATATTTGTTTGACAATAAAAGGAACCTAGACATGACAATTGTTAGGCGCTAGCAACATAAATGCTCAAATCAATTATATTATTACGTAAATAAACGTAAAACAATTAAATAAAATGTGTTTTGAGTTGCGATTGATATCATTCTCTGTTTTAAAAAGGGATATAGGTGGCGACTGATATGAGGCGTAACGTAACACTCAAAGGGATCGCAAAAATACCGACAACCGAGTGGAGCACGCGGCGCTCGCAGCGAGCGGATCAGCTCGCTGTACTGACCTGTAACATTTCGTCTTACAGATACCGTCAAACTTCATGAGCATTAAACACGGGAGTGGGGGAAAGTTTTCGCATTGTACACAGCGCGGGACACAAACGTCAAGTGATTTACCAATCACGTAATCGACACGTCACTCTCCCCCTCCCAGTGATACCTAAAATTACTTCTGCGCAGGCAAGGAGATTTGTTCAAGATGTTTGCCGGTATCTATAACGTAACGTTACGTTACGATAAAATGTTATAGGTCTGTCACTGGTTTTAAAGGAAACCTTCCTTTGAAATAACAATAAACAGTTTTTTAAATTAATAGTTTTATATAATATTTTATGCAATAGTGAGAAGATCCATTTGTTCTATTTCAAGTGTACGAGGCTTGAGTCGTAAAAGTTCGTCTCCTATTTGATTATCTATTTTAAAAGTTTTCCCGTACAGCCTTTTGGAACAGACATGAATAAAAGCGAATTTATTATTATTACCCTCTAGCATTAACTCACTTAATGCTACCTTTTCCATATTTTTCTCGTTGCGTATTAACTTAGGAGATTTAGCTATTGATTTTTTGTATTTATATGTTTAATAGTATCAATATTTTTCGGTAAACAGCCCGAACTGAGCTGTACTGCCCTCTAAGGCCAACAGCGATATTCTATTTCTAATATAAAGTTATTATAATCTCAGCATTAAATATATGTACCGTATTAATTAATACCAATTCCGAGTTCGATTTCCGATGTAAACACTAATATTCTGATTGTTACGTGTGGTCATGTACAAACATGTACCGTCAGTTTTAATAATGATCAATTAAGTAACGAATAAATATTTCTGCTCTGTGGCTCGGAATAAACAATAATAAATTCAAGTCAAGACGTGCTAAGTGTGACTTCCATACAAAAGAACGTGTTCGATTTTTGCATACGGTTGTTTCGCGCTAAGTCTCCCTTTTAATTACCTATAGAGGCTCTTAAAATTCCATTGAAATCAAAACAACGGAAAGTATGACTTCATCGTAACCACAATTTATTGCTCTTTGTAACTTTATGTATGAATTTTCTTTATTCGTTAAACTTTTAATCAGCTTCCTAATATTCAAAGCGTTGAATCCGAGTGTCGAATTAGTGGCCCAGTTTCTTAAACCGCGCTTAAGTAAATATAGCCTGAGCGAAGAGTTTATTCGTGTTCCAACTTGCTCCAAATTGGCTTCAAGTAACTTACACAGCTGTGTAATTTTGTAACTTAAAACTGATTTATACTAAGCGAAAACCTTGTAATAATACTGTGGCAGAATGCGAAAGTGCTCAGGCGGGATGCACCCAAGCAGTGTTTGGGTATTGCTTACCCGACCCCCTGAATGGATGGACAAAGGAGATTTACTAGATTAATTTCTTATTTTAAATTATAAAACTGTTCCTAAACTCTCTAGTCTTCTGCATACTGTGTAACTTTCAATAGCCATAGTGGGCTGGTGATTTTTTAAATTGACTTGAAATAATTGTAAAAGTCTATTTCACGTCGCGTGCTTTTCAGCGTGCATGGTCACGGTGACGACGCACGTGAAAATTTTTTTTAGCATTATGTAAATAATTATAACTTTTTCATAATAATACATAGCTTTAATCTGTTCAAAAAGTGTTTCTACTTTAAAGTCTATTTACTATCTCTTATTGTCGAAATCGCATCAGTTGCAAAGATTTTATTTAAATTACAAATCGTTTAAAATTCTGTAATATGCATTTCAAAATATACACCAAGCAAGATAACATAAAATTATCACGTACTCATGTTGGGGTTGCAATAAAACCGTACGTGTCACTTCGCCGTGTAAATAAACAGATTTTCAAAATAACATTCGGATTCATGCGAAATAAGTTTAATTTTATGAAGAGTCAAGTTAACTTGCAAAGGCGTTGTTCTGAATAAACAATTGTTTCGACGTCCCCGAACGCTTGTTCAAATGTTACGCTTTTAGCCCAGACCATACGACGTCGTTTTGGAATATGTTAAAGCAACTGACGTGGCGCTTCCATTTATTTGAATTTGGAACAGTGATCTGGCTACTTGCTGTTTAAAATGCCGAGTTTTTCAGTGTCAGCTCTTTGGGTTCTGTTTCATCAATCTACCTGAATGCAAAACATTAAATATTATCGAAATTTAAACAATTCTTTATTAGGTTTTCTTATAAATATAACGTACATGACATAAATGCATTACCACTTAATATGCACATTTCAGATTTGATAATAATAATTTTCCGGAGATTTTATTTTGTATCTACTTAATTTCGCTGGTCTCTGGTAAATAATACTAAGAATATTTATTTTATATACAGTCCAAAACACTGAATAAACTTCTGAATCTAGAAGTCTCGCTACTAGGTCAAAGAAAGATATGCTTGGACTCCATCTGGGTTATAAAAATAACCAGTTTAAAGTATTTTAGGCATTGCCCTTACCCACACAGGCCATACCCGACATAGTCCAGAACTTTTCCGTTAATTTCTAATGTAAACATATATTGTACAACATAACACTTAGACGCTGTAGGTGCACTTATTGGTTTAGTGTGTTAGTTTAACAGCCGGCCGCAAAGTGCACTTAGACTGCGACTCTATTTCAAGTAAGGAAATGTTCTCTGTTGCCATTTTATTTATTTCTTTCACTGAATGTAGTGAATTCTCGTGTCTTTGGGTCTAGAGCATTCAAGTTGTTTTTGTGAAGTGAACTTCAAATAAAAAAACATTTATTTATTTGCTGCAAATATCACTCATTAATTTTAATTTAGATCTATATCTATATCCTAATGGTTTAAGCGTACCTCACTCAACCTAGTCGTGCTTTCTAATATTGAGCAGTTATTGCTTTGTGAACAATTAATATTTGTATGGTGACGGTAGATATAACGCGTCAGGAAACAAACATTTCAAACACTGGCTATAAAGGAAACAAATAAATAAGTATAGGAATTGCAGCATCATCGGTTAATTAATTAATATTGAGGCACATGAGTTTCCGATTAATCAAATTATTCTGATAAAAGCTTCTGATAAACTTTTGATGTTATGTATGATACCTGGATTACGGAAAAAAGCTTCTTTAAACAAACTACACATGCAATCGTTCTTATTCACTTGAATTTTGTGAAAAATTGTTGAACACTAAATCTTTCATATTTTTCAAAATCGAATAACTTATCAGGCTATGACAAAGTCGAACTTTTGTCAGTAAATCCCAAAGTTACATTATCTAAGTTGGTTGCTAAAACTATGCGTTCACTTAATCGTTTTTCGACTACCCGCAGTTTGACTTTTAGCTGAAGTTATTTAATTAAAGCGAGGTGACTGCGGTAACGCTTAGAGTGACGACGAACCGTTACGGAAAACTAATTACTTTTATCGATGAAGCTATAGTTAAATTGAATTGTATATCCTATACTATGGAGATTTGGATCTGTGCATTGCCAGACTCCTAAGAATGCTATTATAAAAAAAAAACAAGGAGGCAATCGGGCTCATCTGATGTGAAGTGATACCATGGATACGCTCATGGACACTCTCAATGCCAGTGGTCTTACAAATATATTGTCAGCCAACGTGGAAGCCGAATTGGTTCAGAAATACTTCAATGGGCATATAATGATGGTGCCCGGCAAAATCTAACTTAAAAAACCAATTCAATTTAGGGTCCTTCAAGAAAAGAGCGTATCAATCCTTAAAAGACCTGTAACGCACTCGTGAGCTCTCTGTCATTGAAAGTGTCCATGAGCGTTGGTATCACATCACATCAGATGAGCTTCCTGGAATTTTTTTATATAAAAGTTTTATGGAAGTTTTATCATTTAACATCAGTTTAGCCTTAAAAACGCTCATTTGTTAAACAACAGACGTCGAGGTAGTAATATTTATAATAACAATTAAAAAAGTAAAATGTTAAATCAGAATAGATAATATAACTGGTTTAAGGTTTACCGTATTATGCAGCGATTACAGGATATTAATAAACCGAGGCGATTCACACAAGTAATATGAAAGCGGATCTAAGACCGAATTTTACTTTATTAATGTAATATGTTAAAACGATAAAGTTAGTTTTAATCCGATGATATCGAAATACACTTTTTCTATTTAACTACAGGTAACTTGAACTATTTATATTCATAAACAATCATGCATATTGGTGGTTCCAAGTAGAACATGCGCGTAATAAATCCATTCAAAAAGCTATGGTTTGTATAAAGCATACATTAACATTGGACAGCTTACCATACCCTGTGATAACTTGAATAAGAACTTATAATTTGTATCATCCATAAATATTAGTCCTTATAACATATCTTCCATCTAAAGGCAGCTCGTAAATCGAGCGTATTGGAAGTTTGCCCGGCGTCTCCGCATCTTATAATTCACAAAACGTCTCGGTCACCGCCATAACCCTGATTATCATAATCCGACATTGATGGTATTACCTACTGGAAAATATTTTATCTTGTAAGGTTCATTTCTACAACAACTAGTGAAGACTATTTTCGTATCATATTTATGGTCAGAGTCTCGGTTTTATCACGTTATATCGAACTACCAATCGTGTGGTTAAATTTGACTTTATTGAAGTAAAACACTGTTGTCTGCGCTGTCAGCGAAAAGGATGACAATTGTCACTTTGACACGCACTTTGGTGACTGTTGACGTGCAAGACCTGTGCTTTGGATAACTTTTTTCTTAACAAAAAAGCTAAATCGAACCTCATTATTTATTTAAAGTTACAGTTTAAAAAAATCTCATAATATTTTTAGACAATTATGTGCTGTAGCAAGATTTTAAAATATGAGTACTATTAACATCACCAACATTAATATACTACAAATCTATTATATATTACTAGTATCCGCAAAATATTTGACTTTCCCCAATAAAACGGAATAATTGATATGAAAATCTGACGTTTACGACAAATATAAAGTATGTTTGGAAAAACAAAGACAAGCAATTACTGAATCGGAACACGGGAAATTTTGTAAGGAAACCTACCAGTATCCGCTAAACCCTAATAAATTATACTAAAATGAGGTTTTGATCGTGTCGTCAACGTTCTTATTTGAATATTTTTTCAATAGATCTGTAATAAAAATCGGTTTTTCTTGTACCACACTTGTTAGTTGAGAAAATAAGGAAAAATTATCACAAGGGAAAATGTATTTTATATATCGAATTGCTACACACTTGTAATTATAAAGGCTATGAAAACTCTCCACCCGCAGGTCGTACATTCAAAACTGGGCACCAATGAATTTTCCTTTCTATATGCGCAATTAATTCGTACGGTAAATATTACTATGAAAAATATTTGATATATTCCTTCTCGGCTTCCCAAGCTAGTCCCTCTGCGTCATTCCAGACATCTGGGCCGGCCAATCGTTATTATTATTATTCTTAACACTTTGATTTTATCGCATTAAATTTAAAATAAATTAAAACTTGTAAATTAAAGTGAAATAAACATTAAAGTGTATATTAATCTCAAAACACAACAACTATATCCGATGTCTGCCACTTATGTAAACTTACAAAATTTTCAGAAGAGTAAAAAATTGTCAATATACTTTAATTTGTAAGTTAGACATAAGCGTTACTCTCAGTCTTGTTCTCAGACAGGCTTAATAGTAAATTCACTGCTCTAAAGATTTCAAAGCCACAGCCATGCATATCAGGACTACGTAGGTAATCCTCTGCGCTGAAACAGCCTCTTCACAAGGGGCTGTCTGTCGTGCCAAGGACAAAGATATGGTTATTAAGGAGACAGTGGCTTGTTATTGTCCCTTTCAATTTTTTGAATTTAATTCTGTTCGGGCTTAAAAGTCGCTTTGTCACTAGTGCTGGCAAAACGGCTGATTGCAGCTGATTGGAGTTCTCTGTACCTTTGCAAGGGAAGCGAAGGACACGGGGTACGGGTGAGCCGACATCTTTTCGGATCCTCTCTTCGACGGCAGCGTCATTGCTGAGATATTCACTTTGTCCTTTTGTCCACTGTAGACATACATAACGGCTGTAAGTAGAAAATACTCGAGAAACTTACATTTTCTCACTAAAAATAATAGCGACGTATTTCCTATATAGTGAAACCAAAAAACAAATGGCGCTACAACCTGTTTCATGATCTTGCCCAGGCCTAAAAGCTGCGCTATGGTCTCGTAAACTAATTTATCATTTGACAATTTTTTTTAAATAATATTCTTCAATAAAGTTAGTAAAAGTGACACCTTCGCATATTAGCTGTCAGTATGAATTAATAACAAAACGACTCGCTATAAGTTAATGCGCAAAAGCTACCGTCTTTGTCTACCTCTTCCATTAAATTCTGAGATTTTATCACATTACATTTTCTAAGCGAAGATAAGTTAAATTGAAAACGCGATCATTTTCCTTTACACAGGAGGACAGGCTTATATTTTTATATGACTAAAGTTCTAATACAATGAAGAAATATAATTATATTAACAAGAGATTTTCTTACAATAAATATAATTATGCCAGAAAAGATGTAGATAATTTTCATTACAACCTACGAAAGGGTACTCTCCCACTTTCTCTCTGTAATCGCGTTCTTCATAATCGTGGCAGGTCGTATTGATGTTGCATACTTACACCGCTTCCCCCTCACCCCGTCCCACTGTTATGCTTATTGACATCAGTCGTTACTTAATAAAATTCTTGGCAATTGTACTAAATATATTTCACGTACTACATACGTACGTACGTTTATTGTAGTTTGAAATCTATGTCTACAGTTTACGGAATATGTATTGATGCAGATTACGGACGATATCTAGATTTGAAAATAAGAAAATTGTCACAGAACCATTGCAAAATGTTTAAATTGCTAAAATGTTTAATGTTTAATGACAGAACATGTTTAATAAGTTTATTTTAGTTCGTTACTAATGTTAACAAAATTATGTTTTTTTTAAACTGTAACGATCTGATTCCTTTTATAAAAAACAGAGAGAGTGATTGTCCCTCGAATTTTCCACTCATATAGAAATTTGCTTTTATTTAAAATCTCGCATGAGCCACAGACACGACAATTAAAAAATCAGAAACGGTCCTGCAAGACACACTGACCAATTTCGAATACAGATAATATATTTCTGTCATGTATCGTGGCATGTTATATGAAAGCAATTGACAGGAACTCCATTTAAGTTGGTCGAGTTGCTTGATTAGAGGCGTGAGGGGACTCCACGCGCCTTAATTGAGCTGCCTCAGCCTCACACTTGACCTTTTAGGAGGATTACACACTTGTTAAAAACACTATCAGATCTATTTGTTTTTATTGGCAAGTGTTATAACTTAGGGCTAAGTATAACATATTAGTTATTTGTAACAAGTTTGTACGTATTTACAGTAGAATAGGTATTTCTCTTTTCAGATAACCTATTTAAAGCACACTCAATAGATCAAAATGTATATGAATCAAAGCTACACATTTTCCACTTAAACTAATGCAAAAATCTTTACAGCTTCCATCCGAGAGTAAATTCCCAAAAAATTGTTTTCGCCACTCCACTGAATTGGAACGTAAGCAAAAATAGCAAATGTGACATCTATCAGATGGTTTCATGCTCTTCTGCGCACGAAGAAATTAATGAAACGAAAAATATTGTTTTATTTTTATTATATTGTGTGTAACATTGAATTTAATCGGGCCCCAAGATCTGCATCTTTGTTCAATCGGAATTGTTTTTTGAACTTCGAAATTGAGGAAAGTCTAGTAATTTAATTTAGAACTTATTCTTTTTATTATTACTTTTACACAAAATGGATACATAAATTAAGGATACTAAGTATATTTCTCTAAGGTTAAGGAGCATTAAGTGTCAGACTGTATTTATTTGTAATTTTTATCAAGATAGGCTTTTCCGCGCATTCGACAGATCGGCTTAAAAGATTTTTTGTTTGACGTCCTTTTTGCCTTTCCTTGGATTCAGATAATTTCTCAGATTTAATTATTTCCATCTTTTATAGAACATAATTTACATTTGCATTTTTCCGTATCTTCACACCCGTCATGTAGTTTCATATTTAGCGTACTGTGTTCCATACTGGATTGGCGAACTATAAGTTTTTGTTGTCATTTGACCAAGTTTGACAGTTTAAAGATTAAGAGTATTAAAAATTTGTCAAAAACAACTTACGCTCAAAGACCTACTATTGCAATTTTCGATCGACTTTCTTCGTATTTTTTTCAAATTTCACAGTCTACTTCACTTCTTTTCTACGTGAGACCATCGATTTTCCATTTACAAGAAAAATATAGTTATAGCACAAGTTGCTCGTTAGTAGCAAGTAGTATGCTAACTCACGGCTGGAAGTTCCGCTATAAAGATAATAGGAACTAAGGAATGCATTTTTAATGGCCGATACGTACACAAAGTTATTGTAATTGATATTATTAATTGCTTTTGTTCGCAAGTTTGCAACGGAACCGGTCTGATTAGAGTCGTGATCAATCATAGTTAATAGTGCCCGTTGTTCCTCCTTAGATTATGTTTGAAGACTCGAGCTTCTGATAGTTAAACATAATTTTCGGTCGGTCTTATTACATTAATAGTTGTATAACAAATAATAACAGCTTATTAGTTAAGAAGCATTTGGTGGTAATTTGCTAAGTGACTTGAGATAATTACTTAAAATGAAGAAAAATATTATTTCTTTAATTACTTTAGTTCTTTCGAAATACCTCGGGCAGGTAAACAAAAACATTTACAAAGTGAAAGCTCAAGGTTTGTGAAGAAGACCAAAGTAGTAGCGCATTATCGAGCGGTTCTTAACTATAAAGTCACGCATTCTAACCCTAGGTGCTCAGTAATTTTTTTTTCTATGGCTTTATTTACATTTACTCGTGTTGATAATCAATTAAATTAAATGCTTTAAGTACTGCACGAATAAGACCTATAAATCTACAGTATGTCTTAAACAATGAAAGCTGACAAACATGCATTAAGAAAAACTATCAATACCCGATGTTTTCAAATGTTTCTACCACATGGATCAAAAAATCGTTTGTCCCGGGGTACAAAGTCGTGAAGGCAAAATCAATTTTTTTTTTCAGGAAATACAAAACACGGTAATGCTATTATTACTATTATACTAAGGACATTATATATAGAAATATATTTTTCCGAGCAATTTTCTTTGTTAAATGTATTAATCTAAACTAATACTATTTTTATGTGGTTGTATTTTAGGAAAGTAAAATTAGGTAAACCAGTATTACTCACATTTAGCACAAAATAATTCCCCTAGAAGACATCCATGCTTTTTTTGTAATAAAATATTTTGAAAAAATTAGAAAAAAATTAGGTACATCACTCAAGGAAGTCAATTAAGAAAACATTAAAACAGTCGTAACAGCAACTTTGTTCCCCGCGGCATGCGAAAAGCAAAACTGCTGCCAATAGAACGGCAGTAATCTCCTGTTGCTCTTTCTACGAACATAAATACAAAAGTCCTAATTATCTATTATTCCTTAATATATAACATAGCCTTTTCTTGTAATAATATTGATATATGCATTACAAAACGTTCACGTTCAACAGAAATTGAATTTACTGTATGACAGGTGAGAATGAATAGAGGTGTGTAAACGTGCCGTTCCCTTATTTCTCTTAAATTTATTCTTCGTATATATTCGAAGGAAAACTAACTAATAATAGTTAAATACTATTTTTACTTTACTAATAAGTTTAGTAGCATGACATTTTTTTTAAATACAGGTAAAACTGCTAGAAGTACAAATAGAAATTTTCATAAAAACACAGTGCACAAATACTGATATATTCTCGTACTTAAGTTTTATTTAAAAAATCCGACTTGCATCCAATAGTAATTGCTTACACTGAACAATGTCAAAACTTCCATAACAACCGGGTCGATTTCGACCATCCAGGTTTTTATTGGTGAATACACTTTTTCTAATGAAACATTAATTACAACTAGTATATGGACAGTAAACTACATGAACATATGTAACAAAGATACTTTATTTAATTTATCTATTAAAACATTTTTTCTAACACCAATATTTCAATGCAGTCTTGGATCGTTTAGCTTACATAACTGTTATATACTATGGTTTTATATAGCTAACTTTGAAACAAAGCGTTGTGTAAGTTGTATTGTAAACAATCAGAGATAGTTCTCAAGTAGTCACTAAATGCAGTCTGTGGGTTATCTTGCAAGTTAACAGTAAACGAGTTGTTCTAACTTGTGGTCTGAGAAAATCTGCAGTTAAAGGTAGAACTAGAATGTGATTTTAACTTGGAATTCATATAAACGCTTTTTATACTAACATTTATTACGAAATTTAGAATATTTTAACAGAAACCTTTTGTGTGCCTTTTGTTATTAGCGTTTATTGTAAATATAGTTAATAAAATATTTTTTATTACATTTACGCCAGACACTAAAATAAAATTCCGAAATATACTACATTATACAGAGTTGTAGCTGGTGTCTTGTAACCTAAAAGTATGCGTTCGTATTACAAATATCGTGCTTTCTTTACGCGCAAATAACACGAGCTTGTAGCTTGAGACCAACACATCTTACCTAATTCCATATGTACCAGGCACAGATGGCTTGCTACTTGTCTAATTAATATCAAGAAATCAAACTAGAGAATATTTCATCATCAAGTGATACATATGTAAGGAAGGTATCTCCTTTGTAATATCGTTAATTTGTTTATAGCTTATGCATCTAACAAACAATATAAATTGAACCGTCTTATAGGTTTAAGGTTTATCAGAAGCAAGAGAGCTTGCGGTTAACCAAAATCGATTAATCGTCCTAATACACCATCAATATTGAGGCTTCAACAATGGTCAACTTACTGGATTATATGACATTTCATTTTGAATAATTAATCATTCAAGATCAGTATTCAATTAATCAAAACTAGGAATTATTCAAAAATGATCTCAAGAACTGAAAGAGTACAAAATCGAATTGTATCTCTGATGCATTGAAAATTTGTCTGTCATGTCTAAGTGTCATTAAGGAAAACACATCCTCTTGCTATCTTCTCTAATCGTGGGAACACGAACGATGTTCACCTGTCATATTCACTGGTCAAAGTAGAAACGACCAGTGTTAAATTTGTACCATTCGCCAACTTTCTGACCAACAATTGACCATTTAACTCACTACTACTTCACTATCTACTTTGTCCTGCTCTAAAATACCTTATGGTACAAAACAAAAAAGTCCATTTATCAGCCTTTATTAAGAGGCATTAAGACGTAATTGTAACTTATAGTATTGGAATACCACAAGTGTGTGAATAATTAAATTCAAATCTATTTCTGGTTCTGGAACAAAGCATTTAGGTGTAATCTTGTAGCACAGTGTGACCTCACCTTAAGCGTACATAAAACAATTGCTATCTAAGTTGAGCTTTAGTTTTTATTCCTCCGTCACGTGCGTCCCCCGGGATGTTTGTTGCAAAAGCTGTAAACGAATTTACCAACTTTCTCCCTACCTACTAGTTATGTAGAGATTTTCTCAATTATTTTGTATTCGTAATACAATAAATACTGACCAGTTAGAAACAGTAAAGTGTAGTGGTTTCGAAAATCTATCTTCAAAGAAGGAGATCTAGGTCGGTTATATTCGCTATTGTTTTTGTATGCACTAAGCTTTGTATAAGTGTTTGATGACTAAGGAAAGAGATTCGGGACCGCATTCCACCCAACTTTAAGCATGGCAAAAAACTGTAAATATTTTAAATTCCATATCCGCCTGATGTATAATAATAATAATGTCATTGCCAAAAGTTTGCTAATACCAAGAACTTGTCCATCAGTTGCTACTTGCTGATGTGTTCAAAGCGCATACAATCCTATCTATGTCGCTGCCGATATGAATCAATGTGTATATATATATATATATATATATATATATATATGAGTATATAGTATATAGTAAAATTATACTAAGTGTTATGTAGAATTTATTCCTTTAAGTACCTATGTAAGTATGTCGAATGAAAACTAGCTGCCCACGACACAAGGAATCCTAGTATAGATGCGTGTACATTCACATTTTACAGTATCTTTTTATTTTTACTTGTTTATTTATTAACACTTCGTTACACTACAATGTAAAAAATCAAAAGGAGGGCAACTGGCGGCCTTATTGCCTTCGAGCGATGCAGCCAGGCAACCACTGTTAGTGAAGAATTTTTTTTAAATTAAATTACATAAGATTACATATATCATGTGTAATGAAATTTTTCCTTGTTTCATTCTTGTTAGAAACCCACATATCGAAACGAAAATTCTACAGAGTTATATTTGATTTGTGCTCTCCTAAGATTTTATGAGCAAGATATACTTAATAAATAGCATCTGCAAATAGGCATTATATCAGTCAATCAATGGTAGATCGTCACGTTAAAATACATAAATAATGCAACAAAATACGACTACACAGTCGGAGCTATCTTAGATTAAAAAAGGTAAGCCAAATCCACCAAACAATATCTCAATTAAGATGACTTTAAAAAATATAATTTGAAATGAAGAGTGAGCACAAAAACTTAGAAATCTCCACGTCACCTGGCCATTTTCATTTCCTTGATTTGTATATTTTTTTGACAAAGCTGTCTATGTCAAAATAGTCGTAAGGTTGTAAGTTTTTTTTATAAATATTTTAGATGTTCCATACTATGTTTTACTGTAATACGAGATCACGATGAGATGAGACGATGTTTTTTTGTTGTTTCTTTACCTCGTGATCAATTAAGTCCGACTCAATTGTGCGTATATATCACCAGTATTATTATTTTAATCTAGGTACAATACTTGCTTAGTGCCTACCTAAAACTGAGTTGACTGAGTGACTACCTACAAAAGGAGTCGAAACTATAGCATTGTAGTAATGATGCGGCTTCTTATTTCCAATAAATTATGCACACATCCGACAAAAGTAGAAGCAATAAAACTTGTTTTATCTCTGCGACGTTTATCCCAAGAGACATCCAGTGTCCCGTCTTTCTGTTTATTGTTAGTATGCGTTCGATAAACGATGTACTAAACTACATTGAATAATATATTACTTGAATGTTCATAGTACGAGCAGGCTATGTCCAAATCGGTACAATGTTGGTAAGGTGATATTTAGGTATCGAATAGGTATATTTTACTCTTAAACCCTTTTTTATCTATTTAAACATAGTATTTATGGTAAATAACAACGATCCGTTAAAAGTTATGTTTATTAAATTAGAAGGCGTACTGGATATATGTTTTTATTTATTTATTTGGAGGTCCCAAGTAAGGGTAAATATTTGGTAAGGGTTTTTATGGAGAGAAAAATAAAACATTTTTTTTTAAATAATTTATACCAGAAAAGCAAAACATTTCTATGGAGTAGCATAGCAAAATGTTCTCAATGTTCGTATGTAGCTACTAAAAAGGTATTCTAAGAAAAAACAATAAAAGGCGAAACGAAGTTCCCATGGGCATTATATTCTATAATAAAAGTCAACAGTTTTATGTTGATCTAGTTTATTTGCGAAGAAGTCTTTTGTAAAGTAAAGCAATGATTTTGGCCCTACATGAAATGATAATTACTCAACAAGCGAACACAAAATAAGACTCTTTACCAATTCCACATTGCAATGTACGGAGTACACCCAATGTTCCTACTTATGTATGCGACATTTTTCGTTTTGGATATGGCTGAATAGACTCAACTAGGGGAGAGGACAAATCCATAGACGATCTAGAATTATAACGTTTTGCAATTGTTACACTTATTAAATCAAAAGCGCAGGGATATGAAACACTTACAAGTAAATATAAGTATAATCAATATAACTTTTTATTATTAAAACAACCCTCGGGTATTAAATGGTATTAGCAAGGAGTGACACAAACACTTAGACACAGAACGCGCCGAGTGCGGAATAGCGGCTGACAAATGACCGGTAAATAGCGCAACTGCTCGGGAATAAACTTGCACTTGAGCTTAGAACACAATATGAGATTAACTTACTATATTATAAATGTAGTATATATATACTACATTTATTTGTCAAATAGGTAAGGTTGTTTACAGTTCGTACATTTCTGCATCTGTTCTACTGCTAATATTTTTAAAGCAAGTTAAGTTTGAACACTTTTCATAAAGGAACCTATTCATAATTGGGACATAAACAACCAACTAATTAAATAAACTCTCTCTCAGGTATGTAGCGATACCTACGTTATTCCATCTGTAATAGGATATTGACCATAGCCACAGCGGCCTTCAGGCCATTCAGTGCTTAGACGGTCGAGAATCCTCGCCTTACGCAGGATGAACTGTTCATCATGATCCCTCCACAGGATTAAAGTTAAATACAGATGGTATGATTTTCTTATATACTATACTCTTGGAATATAGTACAGCATTCCTGATAGTACCTATAAGAAATTGAAAATTTTTAGGTTTTTAATAATAATTTCAAATAATTTCTTAAATTAGTTGTCAAAACATACTACGTATAATGATATTATTTGTAATATAATGTTATGTTATAAGCTAAGACTGTATAATTGTGTCTTGGAAACAAATGATATCTTCATTTTTGATTTATTGTTTGATGTATAATTGATTGATTATAAATATATTATTGTTCTGTAAAAGTGTGTCCTACGCTCAACTCAGACCACAGTGATATATTTTAGCAGGTGCAACACTTGCAGTGATGGACGTGAAAGGAACCTACGTTAGATTTTGTTGAATACACAGCTTTTTGCTTTCTAAATTCCAGTTTGTATTGCTATTTTTTAAGAGCTTATCCAAATTTTAAATAATCATAGCAACATATAGGGTGCTAAAGAAGATTTTAAATATAATATATGCGAGGTATGATTTTCGAAAAGAATTTTGTGCAACTTGTGGAAGGAAATCAGTACTGGTAAATTTGGAGGCCCGTGTCAGGCACAGAAGGCTTCTTATCTTTAAAGATCAAGTAACAAGATACAGAAATCTGTGATCAAAACCGAGATCAGTCAATGTTTATATTCTTTGTTCCCCTTATCTTACACAGTGACATTGCTTTGTCGTATTAACTGTCCTCGAGTTTATTTATATGTATAAAAAAACGTTAAGAACCAAAAGATTTACGAAAGAATTAAAAGTAAGTAAGTGTGTCTAAAAGTTTAATTTATAAACAATGTTTTCTAATTTTTATTTATTTTATAAATTATACGTCATTAAAAGACAGGCTCGAATGACAGACTGCTTTATTAACATTTCTTATCTTTTTAGACCACTACACTAGGATACATAGGAATAAAACAAATATTACAAAATATACATAAAGATACTTAACAAAAAAAACCAAAATAAACATTGAACCATCACAAAAACCTTATCAAATATTATTTTTATATTAAAGCCTGTAGCTTCAGGTTCAGTAAGCTTTTGTTGAAAATATTACATGATTGACAAACGTTTCTACTATTTATATTTCTTTCATAAATATTGTTCCTTAAAAATTACAGATTTTCTCGCCCCGTCAAAGTTCTTTGACGTGATATGACGTAATCGGGAAATGTTGTGGCTTTCATTTCCTTCTGAAACGTTTTGAAAAAGACTTTTTTTCTACAAACATTTAATGAAACGTTATGGTGGTAGTTTAAATATAATAATACAAAGTTGATTAATGGATATTTTAAATGTTCTAGGCGGCCTGCCTATAGTGTGGCAGCATTTCCTCGCTATATGGAAGGTTTAAATAGGCATCTGGTAAATGGTACTGGTAACGCTGGAGCTGGACCTTTTTTCTCAATTAATAAGGATCGCAATACAGCGTAGTTTTAATATATTTTTTAATTAAAATACTTTACATTTGTATTTTTCTTCTCATAAAACCATTATACAATTCTATAAGCTAAAATCAGTATTCTGGAACTTTCGATGCCCTAGCGACTGCGGCGTCGACTTTAATATTAATTTTGTGTACCATACGATCCGACAGCTGAAACATCATATATAACGCATAATATTAACGACGGACGTCGTAGTGGTACGGGTGGAATTTCGTAGTCTGCCTTGACGTCCGTTGTTGAAACTCATCTGCAAGTATTAATGTAGTAGATGGATCCCACATCTTTACGCAACGGCTATGAGGTAGTCATGTTCCAACGCCTATGGAACAAGCTAACATTAAAATCATGATTAAAATACGCAGCGACTTATGAATAATCATTTAACCATTCTGGAAATATTTTTAAACCAAATAAGTAAAATATATACTCAAATTTACAGCATTATTGCGGACATATTTTTAAATTTCCCACATATGCACGAAATATTAGTGACACATACACAAGAGTAAATGTTATTATTGCAAGACGCAATAAAACAGACCATTTTTGTGAAGAATGGCGCAGTGTTGCCAGTGCAATGCGTCAGCTAATGAAAAACGTTTGGATCAAGTTGCCAGATATATCGTATTATTATTTTGTGTAATATATTGCCGTTATTTTTATTTGGCTAATTGGTGACTTTTATACCCACTTTAAAATATAATATAACCATAATATCAAGAATCAAACATATGTATTAATCACGTGTAATTAATAATTGGCAATCGTGGATTTTTTAAAATACGATTCCGTAGCACTACGAACGCTTAATGTAAAGATGTAACGAAATAAAAATGTAAAACTGCCTTTAACATGATCTCAATTTACATTATTTTAATCTCATTAATATTTATAATATTCAGAAATTATTAATCTTAAATCCTAACAGTTTGTTCACTTGAGTTCACATAATATTGACATAATCACACTAAAAGCACTTGATATAATTTAAATGACGCACGCCGCCATAAAGTTACACTTAATATTTTATGAAGGCGTCGCGTCGAAACTGACACAGATTACTATGGACAGTTGACATGCATAATAAAACCCCTTAAATATGTGGTGATTAACAACGTAGAAATAATAATAATGTCTTGGATTTGTTAAACCAGAAACTATTTCAAATACTATTTATATTATTATAATGTCTTTATTGCTGCTTATTACATACGCTAACGCAATCTCGCAATACATCAGATATGCCGGTTTTGGTGATCCTGTGACACATGGGCCTCTTCCAGCTGTTTTCATTACTTTCTTATGCTAGCTCTTCCTGTCTATGTTGTGCCTTGTATTCTCTTGACTATTTTTGGTTGTATAAATCAATTATAGATGAAATGTAGAATAGTTTACTTTACCGTAAAAATGTAGGTGTAGATGTAGACTGCTGTTTTGCTCTTGATCATTTTGCCGATCATGAATATTATGTTTCTTAGTTTCTAATTTTAATACTGTTGTACCTTATTAGGTTAGTGAGTATCTACTAGATCAGTCTGAATTTTGCTACTCGCTTAGTATTATTATTTTTAGTTATAAATATTTACCCCCTAGAATAGAAATTAATTTTTGAGAAGCAAAGTTTGTACGAAATAAACAATATAATATAATTGAAAGCTATATGAGTGACAGATAGTTGACATAATATATATATGTAACGTATATCTTATTCAATACCATACATTATTTTAACAAGATTTTAAGGAAAATTTGATTTATGTATATTAAATATTTTTGTTCAACTATTTGCAATATACTATACACGTTACGAAAAACATCACTTTATATTTAATAAACTGAATTTTTTAACATAATAACATTTTAGATCAGTACATATGTCATGTCTTTGACAAAATTTGTTTGATCAATCCAAATTTACGGGCCTTTAATAGTATTGAAATAATGTATAGCCATACATTTAGAATAAAAATATTAAATAGAATTATGTTACTGAAGGACCTAAACTTTAAAGGTTATCAGAGGTAGATATGATAAAAACAGGTTTATCTATAGTGGAGAAGATTAATATATATGTTTATTCAACTGTTCACAAATGTACACGTTATGAAAAAAATATAAATACCAAATTCACTTTATATTTAATAAGGTGATAAATTCACGTTATTACATTTTAGGTCTGTACATACTCCAAGTCTTTGACAAAATTAGTTCAAATCGTATTGGCTTGACTAGGCTACTAAAAAGTGGCAATACTATTTCTTCTTTGGCTTTTCCATCTTATTCGGCATTAGGTTTCCGAAAAAGGCTATTGGATTATATATTTGGTAAAAAGCATTCCGAAAAAATATATAAGGTGGCGCAAGGCAACGACCTTTGCGGAGACTGTTAAGGTATCCTGCGCTGTGGCAGTCACAACTCTTGAAAGCAGATAATTCTTAAGGCATATGATATTCTTCTCCTTAAAACTAGTGGAGCACAATGTCCAGTATTAATAAAAAGTAACAAAGCCAGTGGAATTCCGTAAAGCTTAAATTCTTTACCATTACAATAATTTTTAGCGAGTCGTTTTTAATTAAATTTTCCTTTATTGCGTTCTACAGGCATTTTCGTATTTTTTCAGTGATTTCAATTTCCTGATAACATCGCACAATAAAATCCAATCAACATTTTGATTGATTTCATTCACCTTTCGAAAAAATTAAAATTCTAAAACAATTATAAGTGAGGTTATTCATCAATCGGGGTGCGGAACATTTGTCACTTGGTGACAGACCGACGCATTTTCATGATTTACATACGTGCACATGAAATATGCTCTGGTGTGAATTCTAAAAACGGGTAATAATTAACGGTAAAGAAAACAAAAAAAACTTATAATTATTCATACTCATAATATTAATGTTTTTTTTTACATTATGTCATATAATACATAGTATTGTATTTTGTTATCAAAATACAATGATATGTGTAATATTTCATGAAGATTAATTTAATCGTTTACTAGCATATATTTTGGGATTAAATAAATATTCTCTCTTTTATTATTTCCCCGTCACCGTCTAATAACTATCAAGACAAATTTACTGTCGTACGTTCTCGGTGTAAAACATTTACCGAACTAGTAGAATTAAAAAACTAGTAGAATTAAAAAACTAGTAGAATTAAAAAACTAGTAGAATTAAAAAACTAGTAGAATTAAAAAATAGGTTCATAACATAGTGACTTCTTCGTCGTTGACATCTACTTCCTGGAGATTGTTATGTTAAGGTATTCTTATTCATATTTACAATGTCATATTCCCGTATTAATAAAATATACAAAATCGAATTATAGATAATGTTGCTTTTGATTGATTTTGCATCCTTTGTATTAGGGACTATTGGGCACTGGAGTTCAAATGAACAGACGCTAATTAAAGATTTAAGTAGGTACCGGGGAACCCAGAGCTGTTGCTTTCCTCGCTCAAGGTATAAGTATTGCAATACAGGTAATGCTGCCGGCGTTAAAGATACACTGCCACAGTGACAGAACTTTTTAATTTTGTTTTAATTTTCTATTTCTCAATTGTAATTAGTGTATTATTATTACTATGTAGATTAAGAATATAGTAAATATGGTATATTTGTGTGTTGGAAATAAATATTTATAAAAATGTAATAAACTGATTTTGACAATATCTTTTTTATCTGCCAATAGAATGGATAAATAATTTATAACAATTATGTTGCTACTCGTATATGGTTGCAGACAGCAAAAGTAAGGCACATCTGCGGATACATTGGTACATGTAAAATACAGTAGATGGATATATATAAATGATATAATTTATACCGATATACTTCGCCGATTGGTCCTTGATCTCTACTTGCCGGGATCTGAACAGATAAAAGATAACTAAGCGTACATATTTTTTTTGTCTTGCCAGTGATAGAATATCATGATTGTTTACGTATAGGATATATTAATAAATTTGTTATAAACTGGTCTCGTCTAAGTTAGTAAAATCAGTGCAAGACGCAAGCCACTCAACACAAAGTTGCTACAAAGCACATAATAATAGTTTTCAATATACAGGAAGTTTGCTCCCCCGGGAATATTTCCTCTTTACTGGAACAACATTAACTTCTCATTACCTGCCACAACTTTTAACTTAAAAAAAGGTTAAGTTCGAAACGGTTCTTCATTGTTTTGATTCTGTACAAACCTTTGTTTAGTTTTGACTTACATTAACTGCACAGAGTATAAAACACAGATAAATTCATCAAATTATTTTTTAAGCTAATCTGCAATGTTGATTGGGTATTATAGATGTTACAAATAACGCTGATGGTTTGAATTTTCAAAATTCGAATTTAGATCGTTCCATTAGGAAAACATCGTGAGGTAACGGACATTAGACCGAAATCTCTTATATGTCCTACTTGCCATCGGAAAATCTTGAAATCTGCAAGATCTGCAGCGCCATTGCTTTTATTTTTATTTAAAATAAATTATGGACATGTTTGAATTACTTTCTTGTCTTGATTATTTTAACAGTTTATTAAATCTATATCGTACGAAAAAATATTTATATTGTCTTAAGTTTCTATAGTTCTTTAATAATATACACGTGTTATATACACAAAAACTTTTGGTTTCACTCAAGAAATTGTTAAACAGAACCCTTACATTTTAACTCATGTTCGTAGTTTGGTCTTATTAGAAATAAATTAGAAATAATGCCTAGATAAAGCCGATACACGTGTACGATGCAGTTTTATAAGTATTTGATAAATAAAAAACATATTGACTAATGATTCAAATCATAAATTCTGTTAAATGGGTTAGTAGCAGGTTAGTTTTAGTTGTGTCGGTGGGTCGTAATATGAAGTATGTAGGGCTCATCTTTGATGGTAGGTGGAACTTTCAGGATCATTTTAAAGCCCTTGGTCCTAGACTAGTCGGTGTAGCAGCGGCACTGAGTCGTCTGAGTCGTCTGACGAACGGTGTCGAAGGCTTTACTGTGGTGTCATTCGTAGCATGGCACTTTACGGAGCCCCAGTGTGGCAAGATTCGCTCACTTTAACTAATAAAATCCTTCTACGGAGGCCGCAAAGGGTTGTAAGGGTCGCAAGAAGGATAATTCGTTGTTACCGGACGGTGTCTTATACCGCTTGTTGTATAGTGGCTGGCACTTCACCTTGGGATTTAGAGGCTAAGCCTCTCACTCCAATATACACTTACCGAATAGAGTTGAGGGCTGACCCTTGTGTCGAGGAAGTCTAGAATTTAAGACGTTTGGCGCGATTAGCTACTATGGAGAAATGGTACCAATATTTAGCTGACCCAATAGCGGGGCATAGAACGGTGGAGGCTATTCGTCCAGTACTTAGTAACTGGGCAAACAGAAAAAGTGGTGCTCTTACCTTTCGGCTTGTGCAGGTGTTGACAGGACATGGATGTGTTGGGCGATACTTGCATGACATCGTGCGGCAGATACCAACACCGAGCTGCTTGGAGTGTGGCGCAGATGATGACACTGCACAGCATACGTTGGAGGATTGTCCGCAGTGGTCTCAGCTGCGTCACAATCTTTGTTTTGTGGTGGGTAATAACCTTGCTTTGCCTTGTGTTGTGGAAAAAATGGTCGGCAGTGACGAAGTTTGGAATGCTGTAGTATCCTTCTGTGAGCATGTTATGCTACAGAAAGAGACAGCAGAACGAGAGAGGGAGAACAAGGGAGTAAATAGGAGAAGATATGCCCATCTCCTACCTCCTATGTAATGTGTACTGCACCGGAGGTGTGTGAGGGTATCATGCCGTTGAGGTCCCGGTAGAATACGACAGCGACCCCGGAGCCTCTGTAACGCGGCTTTGTAGGAACTACTCGAGGTGGTTTAAGTGGATATTGTTCACCCAGTCTCTGAATAGCTTGGTATTACTAAAATATTTGTGTACCAGGCTATTAATAGGTACGCAAAGAACAAATCAAAGTCACAGATTTTTTAAATTTACGGATGAGAGTTTTAGCAAACAATATGACCGTATATATGCTCAAAGCTCTTAGATAGCTTTCCATATAGTCGACAGAGTGCAACGTTGGAACTATCCGACTTCAGTGATGGTTTGGTGTCGTATTAGCTATGAAGGAGTGACTGAGCTATTACTGCTGATTCTTGAGAAGGTAAAGGAAACCCCATAATAACACCATGTTCAATAACCAAGAATGGTCCTTCCAGCAAGACTCGGCGCCGGGTCATACAGCTCAGTCTATGTGTATGTCTTGGTTGGAAACAAACGTTTCGGACTTCATCAGCGCTGAAGACTGGCCGTCATCTTGTCCCGATCTTATTCCGCTGGATTATGATTTATGGTCAGTTTTCAGTCAGATTGTACGGCTTGCTCGCTAAAAGTCCCTAAAACAATCCGTACGATTGGCAGTGCAGCTACTTTAACAGCGTTATGTCGTAAGGTATTCTACTGTGGGGTTCTGCTGCAGAGGTACAATAAACACCATCGCGGGAACATTGCCCTCAGCCGCATCAGGCGATTGAAGATTCTTCATACAAATCTGTCTACTCATGTCACTTGAGCTACGATCATTGTACAATTCACATCCTTTTTTGAATTATTTTAATTTATAATCCGCGAAAAAATAACAATTAATACGTAAATACAACGAGACACCGGTTAGCACGGCGACCTAACGATCTTCAACATCACATCAAATAATTCCTGTGGATGGAGCCTTGCAGTATATTTCTAAAATCACAGGCTGTATTGGAAAACAGAAAAACAAAGAAGATTCGATCAGTGAATCAGCTAAAGTTTCACATCGAGCAGTTACGAGTTCGTCCGCTAAGATAAGTGTCCTTCCTTAACAAATTTCTAAAAAACCTAATAACTAACAAAATAATATTCAAAGTCGTTCGTCATTTGTGTAAATTAAGTGTTTTTAGACAAGTTTTACGGCGTTTTATGCACGTAAATTTCTTATTTAGTGCAACATTGCATCATCTTTTTTTACCTACCCGTATGTATAAAAAAGTTAACAAAGGAATTAACTTTTAGCTATTTATCGCAATATTATCTAAATTAATACATAAATCATTCAATTGTATGTTCACTATTACGTAAAATAGGCCATATCTATCAATATTAAGCAATAAAAGGCCACTTAATTGATATAAAGTTAAATTATTTTAGGAAGTAACGTTGGTTTCGTATTTTAGAGTTTCTCATGTCGTATTGTTTATACATACAATATTTAGCGTATTTGCCGAATATTCCAGGCTAATATTTATCATCGCCATACATACTTATCCCGTTGGATTACATTGGCCGGTCACGGCTCCTGCACCGGCCGGGAGCGAACTGTTGAGCGTACGCAGCCGGATTCCCTGAGCGGCAAGTACCACCAGAACGAGGAACGTGAGCCATTTCAATTGAGTTACGTAGGAATTGCATTGTTATTTAAATAAAGAGAATCAATATTTAGTTAACTGTCTAGCAAAAAAGAAAAGTTTAAATTATATTGTTTTGTTGTTTTTTGTTCGTAAATGTTATATTTAATGACAGAAGAAATGAATAAACAAAGTTTTAGTGATTTAATTACTAGAAGAACGTCCGCCAGGGGACTTACAAAATTAAATAATTATTTAAATAGCATTGCCTGTTTAATGGAACTAAACAACGTTCAATTAACGGAGTTAGATTTAAAACTCACTAAATTTGAAGCTTTGTTAATGAAATTTGATGATTTGCATAGTGAAATAGAGGTTTTAAATTATGAAAATATTTCGGCTGAAATTGAGGAACGCGATAAAATTGAGCAAGATATAATTATGAATATAGCAAAGGCCAAAACTTTAGTCGAAAAATTCTCCAAAAATTACAATGCGAAAAAAGGCGCAATTCGGGTCACAACGCGTCATGTAGCATAGGTGATCCTAATCACCCCCACGAATTAGGGTTTAAACTCCCTCAAATTCAAATAGCCAAATTTGATTTTGAAAATCTGATACATAAAAATGATCGCATATCAGACACCCATAAATGCCATTACCTCGTATCTTATTTGCAAGGCGACGCGGCCAGGATTATTTCAAATTTGAAGGTGCCAACCAACAATTATGCTGAAGCGTGGAAGATGATTTTCAATAGATACGACAATAAAATATTATTGATTAATCATAATTTAACATCATTATTTAATATTAAACAGCTTCCACGGGAATCAAAGCGATCTCTACGATTTTTGGTTGACCACGTGACCAAAAATTAACAAGCCTAGGACAATCCACTGACAAATGGGATGTACTAATAATATTTGATGTTATCATCTAAATTAGATATCAATACGTTGTTAAAATAATTATATTCAAAGTCAAGGTCAAAATCAAAACAACGTCGTAAAATCGTTTGCGAGCACCAACAATAATTATAGCAAGAAACCAAATAAATGTAGTCATTTATGTGTATTATTTGTCATGAGCGTCATAGGATATATGATTGTCCAACGTTTAAAGCGAAGGGGGTTGAGGAGCGAATGATGGACGCGACGAAGTATAAATTGTTTGAGACAAGGTCACCTCGAAAGCGAGTATCGCATGGGACCATGCCGTGAACGCGGCTACACCGAGTGTCACAATAGTCTGCTCCATCGCCCATCATCCTCCTCAAGATACCTTGCTCTCATTGATGAACAAGATGAAAATTAAATTATCGTAAACTATTCTAATCACATACAAATCAGGTGTTATTATCTACTGCTTTCATTGAAGTATCGAATCCAGTTGATCATCAAAAGGTCAAAGTTCCTGCTCTTTTAGATTGCGGAAGCCAATCCTCATTTATATCTGAATCCCTAAAGACCAGACTGTCATTAAAATCTCGCCACATTGACACACTGAAGGTCATTGGTATAGGCAACACTTCTTCAATGAATGTAATTGAAAGTTGTGAAATTCAATTGAAAGCAACAAATAGTAATTTCAGTGCAATGTTATCGTGTTTTGTGTTAAATGAGCTCACCGGACGTTTACCAAAGACGACGGTTGACATCAAGTCAATTAAATTACCAGAAAATATTCAACTGAATATTGGCTGACCCCATGTTTTATCAGCCAGCTCCCATAGATGCACTAATAGGTACTGATCTCTTTTGGGACATTCTAGGCAACGAACAACGTTCTCTAGGACCAAACAATCCTAAGTTTACAGTTAGGTTGGATAATCTCTGGCCCTATAAATTCAGCAGTATCTAGCAATAGGATACACTGTAATCACGCCATTGTCTCTTCATCGCAAAATGAAAATATATAACAGTTAGTTTCAAAATTTTGGGTAGTGAACTAATACACTGTAAAAGTAATAAATGTTATTTGTAATAGAAAATTTGGGGTAGGCCCTATTACACATACATAAATCAAAAATGCGTTACTATAGCAAGTGATGGCTGATATACGAGTATATATACAGTAAGTTTGGAGAAAAAGCAGTTTCGCATTATAATATGTATGAACTTGAAACAAAATCTCTTTGGCTATAATATTGTATCTGCCTAGTTGTGGTATCACTAAAAGTTTAAATTTTGAACACGATAATTCCAAATTCAATTTAGGAACATGTGTGATTTTTATTTATTTTTCGTACTGTCAAGATGAGTGAATCTAATGAAGAAATTCGATTAATTTTAAAATTTTATTACAGAAAAGGTTAAAATGCAACGCAAGCCGCGAAAAACAATTGCGATGTTTATGGACCAAGTGCTTGTGTCTGTTGTAGTATCACAAATTTGGTTTAAGCGTTTTCAACCCGGAAATTTTCGTATCAACGATGCACGTCGCTCTGGTCACCCTATTACGGCTAAAATGAATGACATTTTTGAAAAAGTGGAGCAAGATCGAAAAAACCAGTAGTTACGATGAAGCTGAAGAACTGGAAATCGACCACAAAGCAGTTTTATCGCATTTGAAAAAAACTGGTTACACGGAAAAGCTCGATATTTAGGTACATAGTACCATGATAACACTAGACCTCACACATATTTAGCCACTCATCAAAAATTAAGAGAGCTTGGCTGGGAGGTGTTAATGCATCCGCCGTGTAGTCCTAACCTTGCACCTTCAAATTTCCACCTGTTTTGGTCTCTTCAGAATTCTTTAGGCAGTGTCAGGTTACCATCACGAGAGGACCGCCAATTGTCGCGGTATTTTTAGCAGAAGCCCCAAAATTTTATATAGCAATGGGATCATGTCCCCACCTACAAGATGGCAAAAAGTTATCGAAAAAATGGTACCTACATACTTTAGTTAAATGTAATGTAATAACTATATTACAAAATGTTGTAATGAAACTTTTTCCCCAACCTTTTTTTATATTATATCAGCCATCACTTGCTATTGTAATAATATATTTGATATTAAATTAAGTCAGTTCCGCGCAGGCGCCGATCTGAGAGCAACGTTTTATATTATTTATATTGCGTGGCGTTGTCAGTCAAATAAAAAAATGTGTGGGTACTTATACTTTTTTAGAGTAACAAGATAAAAATCGTTTCAAAAAAAATATTCTACGTTTGTAGATAAAACGACACTAACAATAGAAAAATGGTAAATTTTTATTAAGTTAAATAAAGTTTAATGAAATATCACAAATTAAAATGTGGACTTTAGCTAACTTAAGGGTGTCGGTTTTTTGTAACGGTGTGCTGGTGTAGGTTTTTTGTGACCCAGGCCGTGTGCGCGCGCATCGTAAATTTTCTCTCATCATTTTTCCCGAACGCGCCAAAAGAAATATAACTTCAATGACGTTCGTGTTAATAATATAAAGATATAGAAATAGTGAATTTCTTACTCAAGACAACTTTGAAATTAGTCTTATTAGACTAAACACTTAGAGAAAATCAAATTTGTCAGAGTAGTCTGTGTAGAAGTTTTCTACGTAGTGTTGCAAAGACAAATGAAGCTGGTGTTTGGTTTCTGAATTATTGATATCTGCTCGACTTGCGCTGAAATGTACACGTCGGACAATGACGGACGGCGATGAATGTTGATTTACGCTTATTACTATGTATGTTACATCATTTTAATCCAATAACTTCATGAAACGTGTCTATGGAATGAGCATGCGATTTTCAATTGTTTTATAAGAGAGCGCAAAAAGGTCTCTGTGTTCTCTTTAGTTTAAACGCCGTTTTTAAAACTTAAGATAGTTGAAACTTAGTAATTGGAACTGGTAATTCTTTTAGGATTCAAAAATAATGTTCGCAGATGTGTTTTAGCCGTATTCCAAATTCAAATCTGATACAAATTAGATATATCTTTAAAACTCCAATCACGAAGAAAGCAAAAATCCATAATAATTCAGAAATAATATATAATAAAAAAAACATTGTAGGAATCAAGTTACAAATACATGATTATTAAAAAAGGCTATTACAAAAACAGGAGCAACAAAAGAATTATGACGCTGCAAAATCTGGCTTTTTATTTCAAAACAATAGCCTACGGGAAAGTTTTTTAATGAAACGAAAACTTTGTACTGCTTCAGCACTTTGATACAATGCTAATGAACAATGCACCCGGTATTAGCCTAAGCACGTGATGGCTTTTTCATAAAATATTTCCCTTTTCAAACGACAAGGACATTGCTGTTAAAAGAAACTTGTTGGCTGCCAGTTTTATTCTCTCCTTGTTTGTTTGTACCTAACAGGTTATATAAACAAAAATCATTTTAAGGAAGGATTTTAAAGAGATCCACTAAATTTAACTCCGGCAACGCACTTGCGAGCCTTCTGGTACTCACACTGCCATATATGGGTATGCTCCGATTTAAAAAAATATCATTATTTCAAGTCATTATACTTCTACACCTAATAGAAAAGATGCATTATTATCATGAACTTCATGGGATAAGTAAAACTTGTGATATTTCTGAAAATAATAAGTATAATAAAAAAACTTAAAACTAATATAAATATTTTTGTTAGCTGTAACAAAAAACTATATAAAAACAGTGTATTATTTACACTACAAATATAGCCAAACATGAAATAGATAATATTTACAAAAAGGTTAAAATGACAAAAGGGAAAAAATTATAAAAATCAAATCAAAGTTATCAATTTTTTATTATCAATGTTTAGTAGGCTATGAATATTGTAATAAATATGTAGCCATTTGAAAGCTAAGTTGACCTTACGCGTCAAAGTTCGTAGAGAGGGCGCTAGGTGTTCGAGTTCGTTATAGCTTTAGTCATTTCCAATTTTGGCAAAAACCATAGACTAGTAGTAATTATGGCAATCTCTAGGGGGTCCAAAGTATGTATCTAGATACAGATAGGATAGGACAAATATGTACGTTTTCAACGTGGTTAATCATGATTTGCTTTATGCTATAGATATGCTTAAAGATTACAATTACAAAATATGTACTATTATTCTTAGTTTGAATAGTTTAATGAAAAAATTCTCAAAGGAAAATTTACAAATTAAACATAACATAGTCACGTAGGGCATAACAGTTTGCCTGAATAAGGAATCGCCTCCTAACGATAGCTCAGGCTGTTACTCCAATATTACGATGTAATCTGTTGTAATATAGATTATATGAACATAATAATAAACCATATATTTATATATCGTTTATATACCTAAAATTAATGGTCGATTCAGAAACCAGACCTATTATATTATACTCTCGTATGTTGAAATCCAATACGTTTTAAAATACGCTGTCTCGTTTTTGAATATCATCCAAAATACTACCAACTTTTAATCTTAGAGCTATGGAAAAACCTAATTTTGTATTTAACGCTGAATTTGCAATTAAACATAATCACCACTTACCTATAAGGCGGAATATATAAAGGAAGTCCAGCAACTCTCAAACGGCGTACAGAAATGCTAGAACGTGTAGATCTATTTCACTGATCGGTCCCTATTTAGTTTAGTAATATCCTCGAATTTTTACTCTCAAACATTCCAGCTCTTTACTCCATAATTGTGCACAAATAGTATGGGTGCAAGGGATCGAATGCAGGTTTTCACATTCGGGAGTCGCTAATTCCAAGTATTTTTTTTAAATCTAATACAATGTATGACCAATAATTGTTTAATAAATATGATAGATATTTGCTATACGAGTATGAAAAGCTTCAGTTTTCTATTTCCTACGACAAACAATATTTTGTGTCTATATTTAACTGCCTCTATCGTTTATTTATTTTTGCTTCTCAATGGCCTTTGCTTGAAGATCCTGGTCGAGTTTACGGGACAGATATTTTTAGAATGCTTTTTCCGTTAGCTGAGACTTTCTGGCTATTCACTTTATACAAAATGACAATGTTGATGAATAAAGGGGCTTTATGTTTCGCGAATATTTCTGTAAAATATGTGAGTGTTAAGTACGCTCAATTAATGAACATAGCGCATATCGGAGGTCCTGGGTTTTGTTCCTAACAATACAACGGTAACATGCCAGTGGTGGTGAATTCATATTATTAATTTTTTTAACATTTTAAATAATGTGTGATTAATGCGTATGTTGCCTGCGTATTATGTAAATTAAGTGGTGCTACAAGTCTTATTTAGATACATATTTACATTTTTGTTTATCCGTTCCCTTGACTATTATATTATTAAACAATAACAGTTACAATGATAATGTTTTAGATCTTTGAAAAGCCATTACTTCACGATATTCTCCTATATTTAAACAGTAAGTACGTTACTGCACGTTTCGAGTTGTAATCTAGGCATCCGTTGACAGATGTATTAACTATTGTCTCAATAGAAATTATAAATTTCACATAACACCAATAACACTAATGTTATACATATTGAAAAATAGTTGTACAACACGAATCGTGTACTGAATAACATATTGACGGCTTTTCCTCGCTTGAAACGATATATTTTATTCAAAACCATGGATGGCATTCTCTTGTTTCGTACAAGCGATAGTATTCAGATACTTTATACAAGTACGCGTAAGTATTTACGTTACCAAGTGCAATATGACATCACTGTTTGTTTTTTACTCTGTATCAATACAGCACTTACCCTAGAAGCAAAACTCTGAGGTAGTTCCTTTGAATTCCGACACCACCTAGCACGTCTAAGACGAGTATGTAGAGGAACTAGAAGGCTGCTATATATGATAAATAGCATCTTCAAAGTTTACATATAAAACTATCTGGTTTGTTTTGCATTACAGCGTAAGTGATGAAAAATAGACAACAAATATTATGGCTTTTATTTTATCATATTTGTCGTCGCGTTATTGAGTTATTCTACAATATACAACGCGAATAATAAACTAGATGGCGAGTTCAGTACAATAGTCAACTATGCAACTGAAAAGCTGCACCTATAACCGAAGTGATAGTTGAGATGTTGAACAAGTGCCAACGCTACGCGGCTTCGCCGTAGCCATCGCGTAGCGCAACCGACCGCTACGAACTTTGTTTTTCTAAGAATGCATTGCGCTTTCCGGGTCAGTGATTTTTGCTATTGCTTCATGAATAAAACTTTGTTGTTTTGCTTGCATTTGACTACTACATTATATTTATGTGTAATACTTGTGAAATTGTTATAAAAATATTTAATGGGTTTTTTAACAAAAAAAATTGAGAAAAGTAGTTGACGATCATTCTACTAAAAAAAGCAAATTCCGTCAAGCTGTTCCACAATTTAGATTTAGTTTCAAAGGAAAATATTTTAACAGAAATCTCTGAACTATATCGGAGTACAAGCTAGCGACATCAAATTAGCTACCCTTTTTGCCTCTAGGGAACTAATTTTGATGCGTCATGTAAGGTACTTTAGGATTTGGTCCTTTGGTCGAAATAAATGTAATTTGCTGAGTAATGGCTAAGTCATGTAAAATTCAAATCACATTTTGTTAAATACACTTCGTTTATAATTTATTTATAAAACAATTTAACGTAACGCAATAAAAATTGTTGGGCCATCTTATCGAGCAACAGAAAGTTGCGTGTCTGGGACACGTGTTGCTAACACCTTCAATTCATAATTAATGGTTAAAATCTAGGGCAAACAGCGTGTTGGTAGAAGGAAACCCATGTCTTCCTAACTTTAAAGAGTGTATGGGTATTGCGACAGTTGCTTCATCTGGCTCAGCGTTACACACTTCTCGACACTCATGGCCAACGTGAAAATGACGTCATAAAGAAAATATGACGTTTTTTAAAATAAAAATTAGTTTTTTGCTAAAGCACTATAATATTATGTTCATGCAATTTATGTAACCACCCCCATATATAAGTTGACGCGTAAGTTTGAAAATTCCGTAACATAATTTCGGGTAAGTAAACTTTTAGGGGGCGTGTTCCAATGTGCCTTCGGGCATTCAGTTTGACCCGCAAATGCAATTAAAAGTTACCCAAAATACTTGGAGTAACGTATGAGTGGATATGAAAGTTTATCCAAGTTTTATTTATTTGGGAAATAGAGTCGATATGATGAGACGCCAGAATCTTGTTAAAAGTATCTTAGTACTTGACGATAAAGAGTCACTTCGTTTGTTTAGTTTGATCGAGTATTATTCGGTTTGTAGCTATTTTTCGCTTAAATAAATACGAAAATCAATATATAAAAAATAAGTATTACCTCATTAGTATTGTATTATTATTAGTATGCTTTTACACAATTTACCTGTATTTTTGTAAAGTAAATATGGGTTCGGAAGTATTGACAGCGCAACAAGTGTTTCATATTCCTTTATTACTAAAATTTTAGTAATTGTGTGACAATTATCACCTATACTTAATAGATATGCAGCTAACTGGGATTTGATTTTACCAGACCGGATGCACTAATGAACTAATTAATAGTCCCTTTTAACTGAAACCAAATTTCAATTACTAGAAGCCTACGTACCAGGCAGACATAAGTATGCAGCACAAACCTTGTCTAATTGAATGCAAACACAGAACAAAGGCCCGGAGGATCACACGTGAATTGTTAAACTGCCTGCTGTTGTATGATATCCTGGTACCTCTGTTGTAGTATAACTATTTTGCCCTACAGCTTGTCCTCGTTAATAAAGTGTGGGTGGAGATCCCTTTAACGTAACAGTTTTGTTTATTAACATGAATTGCTTGTCAATATTATTATACATTTGAATTACGTATATAACCTTTTTATGTCAAGCATTAAAACTTCTTAAACGGACATAAGTCCGAATTTATGTGCACAAAACATTGGAGAAAAGCATCGTAAAAAAATCTGGATGTCTTAGAATTCAAAAATCAATGCCGTCTAAAGACAGACCGCTGACCTTCTACATTATTATTTTTATTTATTAATAAAGCATAAAAAACTGTTCTGAGTAAGACTTTGTGAGAAGCATTGTACATGAGACTATAAAAGGAAACATTAAGAAGTTTAATTCAATTACAGTACCTCAGGGAGCCATACATTGAAGGTAAAATAAGATTTTAAAAGCTTTTAACAATTGATTCTTAGTACATTACCGATGGTACGTAAGGTTCGTGAGATAAATCGACTGCTGAGACATTTAAAAATGCAATAATAAATTAATAAAATAGGAGTTAGTTAATAGAATGCGAGTGAGATATAACTAGGATCTACTTAATGTTGCTGTATCTAAAATTAATCACTTTTAAATAATATATTTTCCAAAAAAATTCAATATGGTATTGCGTCTATTTCGTATTTAATATTAATTTGTACACGTAATTATTTAATAAATTAAATCTATGATCCTTTACTATTATTTTTATCAACCTATTTAATGTAAAAAAATATTTCTAAGTAAAGCAAAAAGTAATTCACCCTTCACATCTGCCCACACAGCAGCGTCGGATCATTCAAAATTATTAAAGTCACTGGGACTTATGTGTCTTCAACATTCCTGTAATGGAAGCCTGCTTGCACCCTGATTGATGTTTTGTTTCTTAACGCCAAATATTATTTGTACCAAAAAACAAAGCTTTTATATATTTCGTTGTTCACTATAGGGTAAAGGACACTATTCTAAAAGTCACTGTATATAACTTGCTCAATCTGATATTTTTTTAAATTATTATAGTAGGCTGATTTCTACATAAAAAACACATATAACAAAGTCAGCAGGGAATTATTCGTAAAAGAAGAAGTTTTCTACTTAATGTTTTCATGTATAGACGCACATATCCGGGGTAATTTAACTTTGTATAATTTCTCCAAACAATCATATATATACAATCTCCATCATATCTCCATACAATAATACACCGAGATAATTTAAATTACTATCCAACGAAACCGTGCTGTACAGTAAAATAGAGTATGTACAATGTACATTCCATACATATTTCGATTATTCTCATTATGAGATGACGTTTATGACATTTAAAACCCACATCTATTATGAAAATATAAAGTTAATTAAATAATATGTACTTTATAGTTGTAACACTTTTCTTTAAATCATATAGGTAAGTAATATTAAATACGCTTTAATGTAATATAAAAATTGTTCGCTGAAACAAACAAATGCCTTGGATACGTAGGAATGTACTAGGAACTTTCACTGTACTTGTAAAGTCATTTGGCGTTTTCGACTGACTGAATAAAGTAATTATAATAACATAAAAATTTCTAAAGGTTGTTACATAACCTTCTGATAAATATTAGAGCAGTGCGTTAAATATTAGGCATGGAAAGGGGAAATGCGTACCGTATTTTATTGCATCATCCTATACAGAAGGGGATTAATTTTGAAACGTATTACAAACATCGCGAGGCGAGTGGAACGGAAATCGACTGGTGTTGTAATCTCTACACACGATCCCTTGTCAACTCATATTAGTGGCTCCCGCCAAATACGGGGTAGGGTGTATTTCGTGGGATGTTAGAGTGATTTTAGTGTGGCGTCGGCGCTGACAGCCATGGTAGAAAATAGCTATAGAAGCTTAAAGCTGAGGGCTTAGTTTATTTATGTGAAAGAAGGTATTCCAACTCGCATTACAATAAAAGTTTCCACTAAGAACAAACAAAAAAAACTCATTGTACAATTTACAATGTACAACAGGCAAGCACAGCGTGTTTCATAATAAATGCATAACTACTACAAGCAGAATTCTTACAAAGTATAAATATGTAATTTAAATCACGTGAAATATAAAGGATAACATATTACAACATTTTGAGAATGCTCTGTGAAACTGTAAGTAATGGAACTGTAAATTAGTTGTAAGCAACGGGCTGATAATAATCTGTTTAAGTGTAATTACATGCTAAACTAAAACCAATGGTGCTACAACCCAGACATCAGATAACCCATTAATCTCAAAACAATGATTGCGACAATTTCGTTGTCCGTTGTCTCTTTAATTAACTTCTTATTTCTTAGACCCGGCATACAGCCCCATGTGCAGAGGCTGTTTCAGGGCAGAGGAAACAGTCACCGTACGTACGTAGTCCTGGAATGCGTGGCAGTGATTAACCAAACTACATAAATCCTCGGAGCAGTGAGGTCGCTCCGAGGATTTCCGAGGAGGCCTGCGAAGTGCCCTGGAGCCTTCTGTGCTTCATGTAGGAGCTAGGCTGGCTTCTGGACTTTACGCACAACGGACCTAGTAAAAGTCTAAGTGCGGGCACTGAGTCCACTAACCTTTAACCTATAACCCAGAGATCTGTATCTATTTTGTTATAACTTTTCGTTTTAACTTTACGCTCGTACTTGGTCTTAATTATAAGGATAAAATGTCAGTAGGGAATGGATGACACTAAAGTACGACAAGCAGACATGATGACAGAAAAAAAGGAGTCAGAATTGAATAATTTTCAGAATTAATAATTCAAACTCAAACTAACTATATTCATATAGGTAAACATGTACACTTATGAACGTCAGAAAAGAAGTTAAATTAATTGTAATTCACAAGTCAAGGGTGAAGAACGGACAAGAAGAACTGGCAAGAAAATTTCCGCCACTCTTTTTAATCGCTACTTTCTTTTAATAACTACTACAAAATACTTGTAGATATTGAGTATTGAACATAAAAATTAAAAATTCCCATTTTAAAAACCTACAAAGAATTATATAACCTTACTTCCGCTTACGAAAGTTTATGGTGCCCTCCATTAGTCCTTCGACTTTGAAAATATTCTAAATTCACATTTACTGCCAGTTTTCAAATCAAGGTCGTAGAACGGACAAAAAGAACTGGAATTAAACTCTTCTCCGTTTTTTATTTGCCATACTACGGTAATATTATGTGTATGTGAATCGATTGATACTAAATAGAGATGCATTAGAAGATTAGTTCTAGCGCATGTACTTAGAAAATATCTTGGCCATAATACAAATATAAAATGCTAGATGTGACGAATTCTTTAATATTCGTAAAAAAATACTATTTACTTTTATTAAAAAAAACACAATTGTTCACACATTGTGAAGGATGGTAGTTCTCGTGACACGTTGCTGGCCTATCAGTCTATACTAATAATACTGTTATCTCTAAATATTAGTTTGTAAATTTGTCAGTTTTATGTCTGTTATTGTTTATGTTTCATTTATAATATAAATATAACATACATATAAGTATATATGTATTAACTTTCAAGCAATTACTAAATCAATATTTGGTACAGACCTTACATGACTTCTCTCCTTATTTTTTCGTTGGACATTACTTTAAATTTTAAAATATCCTCGAAATTTTAACGTATTTGTGTTAAACATTATAGAAAATATTGACAAAACTATCTAATTAAAGACATCTTGTCCGTACTTTAGATCTATGTGATTTTGCACAAATTGTGATTTTGCATAGTGTACAATTTTCTATACTTGCACAAACCATGCGGGCCATTAAAAAAATTCTAAACTACGTTTGCCAAATATTTATTACACATACGTAAAGTATTTCTGTGAATAATCTTTATATGTTTATTTACAGCCCATGTATGGCCAAATTATAACTAAAAATAACATAAAAGTAAAATACAATTAAGCTTTTTACAAAATTGACAGTAAACCTCTTGCTATCCTCTAATCTTTTCTAAGTATATTTTTAAATTAACACTTAGTTCTTCAAAGAAAAGACCTCCTTCTAGTCCAGATATTTCTTTGTGCACTCTTGTTACTTACAAAGGGACATTGAGCACGCCGGCCGTAACATTTGCATTTTAGATTTAACGCTATTTAAACTCAACTACCTATGTTCCGCTGCATTTTACGTTGCCCTTTTCTATAATGCAATGAAATGTAAAAGAAAAATCATAATGGAATAGGCGTCATCAATTGTAGGGCAATGATATTGATTTAACGGTTTTTCATTCTGTACACATACTATACGATAGCTTTTATAGTTTTTTTTTGATTCCGGCCTAAATGCGATTGTATAAAGAGAATATTTAATAAATATACAGAAGATCATAATTTTGGATAAACATCGTATAAATCAACATTTATTTCTAAATATAACGAAATAATAATTGGATATGTATTTAGTTTAAACTATTTTGAACATTGCTATTAGCCTGCAATGCTTTCCTTCAATCCGAGCTGGTTGGAGAGCGAACCCCCGAAAACAGTTTTTTCCTACAACTAATTATAATTTTTATAAATCAATAACACAGGTATAGCATTTTTATTCTATTTTCAAGTTACAATATGTTCCAATTAAAGCTCAGCCTCTTAGCCATTGGATTAGACTAAAACTAGAACGGTTATTTTACAGAACAGAAAATGAAAAATCCACTTAAAAACGAACAGAATATGTTTAAATTAAATAAATAATAAGCTGCGCTAAAATGAAATACAATTAAATAAGGTTTGTTTGAATTGTAAAGCTTCTTTACAAGCTTAGTTTTGATGTTAAATAGTAACTAATGAAACTCGAGTGCAGATTTAAATTACTGAAAGCACTTCCGGGTATTTCCGTTCGTCGCAAGGAGGACAATATTAGATAATTAAAAATAGAATAATTTCAGATTATAATTACGACCACTTTAGTTTTTTATTATGATTAAACTTTTTCAGCTAGTTCAATAAGTTCACGCTGATTAATTTAATGTTAAACATTCTTCTTTTTCTTAAGAACTTGCATAGCAGCTCTGAGCTATTTTGTTGTATTAATAAATTATTTATTTCATTTCGATAGATAGCTCTACAGCGATCATGGTCAGTGGTTGAGTATTATTTTTTGGTATTGATATCCGTTAAAATCAAAGCACGATGACACAAAAGTTGGACACGAGGCATAGCCCTAACTGCAGTTAAAAGTTCCTTAGTGAAAATTGGATTTATTTTTGGGCTTTTTGATAAATGAGAATAACGTGGATTAAATTGAGGGAAATAAGTTTAATATTTATTTTATTTATACTTTGTTACCATAATATACATAATTATACAAACAAAATATATTATTTTTGACGAGTACAATATTAATGTATTTTTTCGTAACACAAAGAATTTCTGGATATGAATACCGTTATAAGTAAAATATTTTAGTTAAAATATATAAATATTGTAGTTATTATTTTAGGTTCTCCAAAAGGTAACCTTTAACACTGTCAAATATGTCAAAATTAAAATAGAGAAATGAATACAGCTTTCAGTTTGAGTGACTTTCTTGAATACCTTAGCTTGTGTTAAAGTTAAATTTTGAACAATTTTGAACATAAATATAGAACATTCATGGTTACCCCACAATAAGTCACACTGCATAGGTCATTAAATTTCAACTTCAAGTAAATAAGCCACAAATAACGATGAAACATACACGAGTTATCGAACGCCGTAAACATTCCATATATGCTATATAATATAAAATTCTATATAATAGATTTATAGTATTTTTATATCTTAAGACATCATAAATTAAACAACAAAATATATTACCTATACAGTAACTTAAGTTTAAATGAAAAACCGTTGTTTATATGACTCAAATAAAGATACCCTATTACAATATCATGACATTAAAATGGCGGTCGGTCAATAGAGCGCGCTGACTTGACCCGGTATGCCGGAAGGTTCTTTAATTATTGTTCCATATATACCTGACATTTAATACATATAAATTTAAACACCTGTACGATTCCTTTCTTCATAGGGATCGCTATCGTACTATTACCTATTGATCTTACCTTATTTGAAGTACTTGTGTTATGTCGATAACTGAAGCGTGTTGCGATATCCTCCTGGGAAGGTGATTAGCACATTTGGTGCATCCATGAGTTAGAGGCGTTGAGAATCCCTATAGGGCAGTTAGTGCTAAATACATTGACAGCCTGATAGGATCATTACGGCTTAATTGAAGTGTGGCACGAGGGTTCCTTAACCAAACTATACCCAATTATCCATTTTGTAATACACAGTATTACTATTATTATACTAACATTATAAAAAGGAAAGATTTGTATGTAACTCAACACCAATTTTTATTAGAATACTTCACTTCACTTCTGCTGTTGTTAATATTGGCTTAATTTATTTACAAAATATTATAAATACAGCCATATGAAGGCTTTATATTCTCATTTGCCCCGTATTTAAGGGCTATTTAAGACAAATGCACATCATTTAATGGTTTGTATATTGTTCATATGATATTTTTCACTACGAGTTTTTTCACAAAAACTTATTATTACTTATTTTTTTTAGAAGACGGAAAATGATAAACGGAAATATATAGGAGTCTTTCACCAACTTTGATACCTTTGAAGTAGACACTTGACCCGTGAGATACAAGTGTACAGCAATTAAAAATTTAAGTTTGCGCCTGGTAGATAGTACCGGTACCACTGAACTGGTGCTTCCTGCTAATACAGCGGGGATGTGCTTCCAGCATTAAAAGTTAACTCCACACTTTTTGGTTTATTTAACACTACAGATTAAGATAAGATAATATTTATAACGTATTTTACACAATTACCCAAATACATTATATTAATACGTGAGAACAATTTCCATTGTGATCCTCAATTCAGCCTGAGTTATAAGTTATAATAAAGTAGTAAAGTTAACCTATAGGACTCCATTAAGATATGAATTCTTTTGTCAGCAAGGGTAGCAACTTTTTCGTGATATTAAACTTGGCTACTCTTTCATATATCTAATTCAACTAAAATCTTCTGCATGATAATAATACTACTATAATATATGGACGCGTATTTGTCACATTAGGACAATTATGTCAGCAAGACACGTCTCTCGTTAACCACAACGACTGCACTTGAAACATCGAATTATGGCAATAATATAAAATCGTTATTATCGTTAAAAAGCAAACAAAATATATATACAGTACAGTTGTGTACGATAGTAAAAAAGGTGTTTTTATTGCCAGTTCTCAAATCAAGGGCGTGTCACCACTACTCTTATTAAATTAATTTTATCGTAAAAATAAGTTTTTGTTTTATACGATACTAGTAAGGAGGTGCACTCATTATACTACACCCTAGAGGTTGTTTCAGCGCAGAGGAATCAGTCACCCACGTAGTTCTGGAGTGCGAGGCTGTGAGTGCTAACCAACGTACAGAAATCCTCTGAGTAGTACGGTCGCTCCGTTAAGCCTGCGAAGTGCCCAAGAGACTTCTGTGCTTCTGGAAGGAGCTAGGCTGGCTTCTGGACTTAACGCAGAACTGACTTAGTGAAAGTCTAAGCGCGGAGACTGAGTCCACCCACCTTTAACCCAGATATCTGTATCTATTTCGTTATAACTTTTTGTTTTAACTTTACGCTCGTACTTACAAAATTTAGGTTAAATTATAAGGAGTAAATGCCAGTAATACTAGTGGGGAATGGAATATAAGCAGTAGTAACTTCATTACACTTAAGTACGACAAGCAGACATGATGACAGAAACAAAGGAGTCGTAATTGAATAATACTATTCAAACTCAAAGATAAAATAACTTTATTCATATAGGTAAACAATTACACTTATGAACGTCAGAAAAGAAGTTCAATTTACATTTACTACTAGTTCACAAGTCAAGGGCGTAGAGCGGGCAAGAAGAACTTCCAGAAGTAGGGAGATAGGCTGGCTTAGTTAGCCAGGACATTATGCACAACGGACCTAGTGAGAGTATAAGTGCGGAAACTGACTCCACCAACCTTTAACCTTCTACACCATGCTCGTCAAAAACTAAATATACTATAATAATTAAGAGTCCTAGTAGTATGTTTTAATGCCAATTCACGAAATCTAAAACTGTTTAAAGTAAATTTTGTGGTATTATACACAAAATAGTATATTAAGTACAATAATTTGGTTACACACTCTGATACAATATTATATAGAATAATAAATCAATAAATACACTCGTTGAAAGAAAAGCGATAACTCCAAAATGAGAGTTTAAATAGGAAATATCTTGAAGTTGCGAAGTAACAAAACGAGCGAAGTCAAGACTTTATTTTCACTAAAACTTTTCATTTCAAGCGCAAAATTTTCATTACCTTCGTTAACTTTTCAATGAATTATGAACAATTAGTTTTTGTTATCTTTAGTTTGAACTTGCTGTTACTGGTTTGCCTTTAAGTAAGACTCAGATTTAGTTAACTAGTTAACTTTTAAGTAACATTTATTTGCCACAAATACAATTTACAATGTATTCACTATATATGTATCTTACTCATGCCATAGGTACCCACAACATTACCACTGTGTATATAGAAATTATAGGGTATATGACTCTCGAACGTCAAAACTCATAACGTTTTTCAGCCAACTTAGCGGTTTAATGTCGTACGACAACGAACATAATTTTTCGGTTGAAAAGTATTTTTTTTAAGTAAAGTTTTGACATACCTACGAGACAATCTACCAATAGGCCCTTAATTAATTAATTTTTTTCAGCATACATGCCAAAATATTTTAACTTACTGTTTATTTCAACTTAATGATCACAAACATACAGAAACGTTCCCACTGGGTTTTCATACAAGATGTATATATAGATAACAATGCATATAGATAGTATGCCCTGCAATAATTAGTATCGGTCATTAAATGCATCATGGCTTCGATATCAAACTGTGTGATAAACGGCCACATTTGTGTGCGTATCCGCAATTCGTCAGACACGGAACATTACAATGTGATCGATGATACTTGGTCGCCATTTCTTAAATCTTTATTGACCTAATCTGTTCACAATTTATTGATTTTGTTTTATAATGCGTTACCTCTAGTTAGTGCTAGAATTTACTATGAAGTTGTACTACAACTAGTATTAGAGAAACGGGAGCATTATTTCGGGGAAGAGCTGTAATAAAAATATATGTAAAATGTTATATTCTTATAAAGGAACCAATTAAATTTAACATATTACTACTAAATAAAAAACCTACTATTTCCTTGTGACGTAGACATACAATTCCACTACTGTTATAAAATTATTGCTGTAATTGATAATAATTATTATTATACAAATGATAGGACACTACAAGTGGTATATTCAATAATATTTTTTTACCAGAAATTTCAATTTCAATTTGCATTTTCTATTACTAAACACATGCTCTACGTAGAAAAAAGGAGCGTAAATATAGCACATTGTATATATATATATTTTCATAAATATACTAGAAATTCTAAAGCACGTTAGTTAAAATTTTGGATGTTACGCAAAAAGCTACTAAGATTTTATGTAAACTCATTAGATGTAAAATTGCAATAAAAAATTAAATCTCTCGTTAAGCAAATGATAGTGTTATGTTTTCAAGGGAATGACACTAGAATGACATCAGAATGATGAAAAACAAAGCCGACTACACAGATTACAAACCCCTAGATTAATCATTGTTTAATATTTAATTTTCAACTACAAAATATGCAAACGAATCTTGATAAAACTTAAACATATTTTAATTAATGCAGCTTGAATGCCAAAATGGTATTATGAATAATTATCTTCAATTAAAACGACCGACGAATGAACTATTTTTGTACTGCGCGGACCCAAGGTTGAGACATCAGCGCTACGGATTTTTAGTGAACTATTTAGAAATTATACACAAAAACGTCGTAGTTGGAAGTAACAGTTATTTTAAGTATCTTATATAACCTAACACTGCTTACATAAAAAAGGGTCTGCATTTATATCATAATACTATTTTGCTAATTATATAGCAATAATCAAAAGAAAATTTAACTTAATTAGTGGTATATGTGTACAAAAAAGTGGCGTATAATGCGTTATTGTATTAAAAATGATTAGTTCTTGTATGTTAGCTCAACACAACACCAGTAAAAAAATTCATAATTTGTATGCATGTTTTTGCAAACTTGCACGGTCAATGATGTGATATATTCTTTGTTTCGCTTTGTTATATTCCTCACATATTGTAATTTATGGATAAACCGTGCAATTTCTACTACACTAAAAGTGGGGATTTGCGAGTCGCGATATCTCGGGTGCAATACCGCGATTGCGAGAAAGTTGCATGGATCTGGTTTGCCTTGCGCCTGATTCATAAGTTCCTATGTCATTTTCACGTGTGTTATTTTCTTAAATGTTTTATAAGTGTATGACTGTCTTCGGCTTAACATGTGTGATATTGGAGAGCATAAATAATAATAAAATGTGTAGGTACAACGGGGACATTAAAAAAAAGATTTATTTTAACCTAATTTGCTCTGTCCATAAATTCAAGACCAATTTGGCTTATACAACCTTTATCTCCATCGATAGAAAATATGCTACTATAAACAGTTTCAATTCGAATGCAACATAGCCAAATAGATATGAGATAGCCGGTTTAAAATTGAATGAATCATTCATTGTCATTTATTCATTGTATCAATTCATCCAATAAACCAAGAAAAATATACTTATAATAAACTTGAACACATCATTATATAATCAACACAATAGACTTAACATAAAATTATCCATAAGACGTAACCATTGCTCGATTTTAACTGACGGCAGTTCGAATTCATTTTCTAGTAGGATCCGTCGATCCGTTCGAAGTCGAATTAAGATGAAAATTGGATAAAAAACCAAAACAAGGTACAGACATACCTTTTTTACCTAATTTTTTCACTTATCTAAAAGTATTAATTATATATTAAACATGTTTACGCACTCCGTCGCTACCTATTATCGTGGCCCAGCTTTGATTCTAGTTTCGAGTTTTATTTTTTAGTTAAGCTACACATAAACAAAAAGCAAAATAAATGAAAAAACTAATTGCTCTTTCTAGTACTATATAGTGGGCGCCGACAAAAGCTTTAACAAAACCTACTTGAAACTGAAACGCATTTTATAATTGCTCCCGTTACGGAGATTTTCCATCGTAAATATTTAAATTATGAGGTACAATGACTCTTTCGTTTCGTTACGTCATTGAACTAAGGCTTCTGGATAAATATTACTTTTAAGGACAATTAATGTAAAATGGATATAAAATATGACAATACCTTAAGTATAATAATAATTAATTAAAAATGTATTTCCGTGAAAATAACTGATGTTGTCATTCTTATATTGTCAAAAGTCAAAGCTTTGTGGTGTTGTCAGGAAAATGTCATACATCATTCATGTAAGAGTAATTATAAAATGCAGACAATTATAGAAAATAGACAGATGGAATGATTTCTTGCTTTTTTCTATTGACGTACAATTTTTTTTCTTATTTTTCGTACTATTGTATCCTTATACTATTATATCAATATATTTATTGAAAGTCCTGCGAGAGGTGGTGATCAACTCCAGTATTCTCCAAGAACTCGGTTTCTTCGTACGTATAAGCTATAGATTGCTTGCCAGAACCAGTCTGTTTTACAAAGTCGTTGCGCTTACTGAATGCAGTCTCCTACACTATATTTATATATTCGCAGAGTGAATTCACAGTACCGATATTGTGTATATTATGTATTTAATATTATATAGACATACATACTTTAATATTTTTTCATCCTTATCGAATCGCAGTATATGTATTTGTTTAAATTAATAAATAAATGATTCAATTCAAACAAACATTTTTCAACAAGTTATCGGAAAAACACTTACGTGCCATTTTGTTTGTAGATGGTTTTTAACACTTACCTACTTTTTACACAACCAATCCATACAAGGATACGAGCATAGATGAGTTAAAATACACTTTTAACGGACCAGGTAGCATGAGTAGTTAATACATCTAGGTTGGACTTGATAGTATCAATCGAACATGAAAGAGGCGTGGACTAAAACTGTATAGATGGCTTCTCAGAACAGCTTTAAAAGACCATTACATATACTAGACAATAGTTACTCACCATTTTCGGAAAAGTTTTACTTTGTGATGTAATAAAAATAATACAATGGCGCACCCCCCCCCCCGTATTGCATACGTTTCTTGGTCGTTTTTATTTTATAAACAGTAAGTGATCCGACTTACTTATACTAAGAGTTGCACGTTTAAACCATGACGCTAATACTGCTTTACGTTAGTGATGTATGTCATGTTATAATTATTTAGTTTCATAATATATAATTATTAACAATATTTCATTTCATTTAAATTAGAAGATCTCTGGTGAAGACAGTTTAAATATAATCGCATATATATTCAAAAGAAGAGGACATTTATATTTTTACACCACATACATAAGACATATAATAATAATAACTTGTGGCGTCACAAATATCAGTACAATCAAGACTTTATATAATTCGTCACTTGGTGGTCAATGGTGTGGGCCCCATATGAATCTTAATACATGTAAGAGCGAGTACAAAATAACTCGTTCATCTCACCTCTACAAGAGACTGTATGGAGTGTATGCTTTGCATCCTCTTAAGTAACTGTCCCTGTTTGTGCTTGTTATGACCAGGTACGCCTTGTTTTGATAGTGTGCTTATTTAGAATACTTACGTCTTTTCCACTCTCACGCCGATACTTTACAAGTGTCAAGAATTCTATAACTTTGTTTTACACCGTGTTGCCGTTGATCAGGTGCCAACTAATTATTAATTACCTAACGCTCTTATTTTATTTCTATTACAAGAAACTTAAAGCTCCATCGACATGTTATATAAATAATCTTTGTGAACTTCATTCTGATAACAATAATGGTAAACAACATCAGTTTGTTTATCAACAATAAGTTATCGATAACAGTGAAATTCAATTAAAGTCAAGCAAAGACGCAATTTAAATGAAACATCTAGGACAATCAAGAGCCCTGAGGCTGAGATGTCCATACCGGCCACATCAATCACGGTCCGTGTCATAACTTGGGCTTATTTGATTAATTCATAGCCCCACCTTGAGACGGTCAACCACTTAAAGCTGTACTGACCTGTTCAAATAAATTGATCCCTATACCTTCTACATTCAATAAATAGTATTTTTACATAAACACGAGAGTCGGCACGGAGGTTTAGAAATCAAAGCTGATATTAAATTTGATAATTCTAGAGATAGACAAGACCTGTGTTCCATTCAGTCAGTTACATTAAATCCATCATATTTCCATAAATTTTTAATTAAATGTTTGTACGCCTATGTTAAACTTTGACGGTTCGAAAGTACAATTCTTCAATAAAATAGTTTAATGTTAAATAAGAATTACTTTAATAATAAATTTTCCTTTCATCTCGATCTTTATATAACCTTGAAACAAAACCACAACTTTTGATCCCACACATTACCTCCTTGCTCTCACTGGGAGAGCCCTTAACACTAACTAAATTTAGCGCATTGTTTCCTCAAAGTTGATTTATCATTTGTAGTTGTTGACAAGAGCTCTCAACGATCCCTTTGGTTAACTATTCTGTCGTAATCCCTTTAAATCATAATACACTGTTAATTTAGAATATTTTAGATTAAATCCATCTCTTATGATATGAAAGGATGTCATAAATATGATGTTGATTACACAACTAAGACTGAAAGATTTCAGCTTGTTTTATTTTAATAGGCCACGTTTTCATTAGCCTCTATTTATTACAACTATTAAAAAAGTCTTGCTTAGAACTAGTCATTTATCTAGATCTTATGTATAGAGTTCGATTCTAAGGGCAGGTATGTCTCCCGTATTTAATTTTTCCATATTTTTTAAAGTGTTTATGTACGGAATGACTGCCTTAAGTCGATGGCAAAACTCAAAGCGTTATTTGTCGACTCTGAATCTTACCCTTTCAGACCAGAATTTAGGTCAGAAGTTTCAATCACCTCTCATGAGAAATCTACAGTCTTCTCAACACGACACTGGCTTTATGCCCGCTGTACTTTTTAGGCGAGCCATCTGGGTCCAGGTGCAGTTGGCATTTTGTAGCTGGCAACAACATTGGCTGAAACTATTTATAGTCTGCTTTTTTGTGCATATAAAAAAATAACCAAGCACCTACAAGAATGCCCAGTACGCCAATGTGTACAGGAAGGCTCTCGCGATACACGATAGAAGACAAATCTTACATGTACGTATATTTAATAGTGCGAAAATGCCCAGTCTTAATGATTATAACAACTGGAATTACATCAGAAGTATCTTTGAATTTGTAAGATTGATTTGAAAATTCCAATTTAAGCACATTTTAATTGAATTAACTAAATAGAGTTCCATTGAGTTATTACTTCCTTTACAAAGCCTGACGGACGAGAACATCAAAGTTTGAAGTGGAATTGATTTAATGAGAACGCTCCTCGATAGTTAACAAGTTTACACTTTTAAATTACTTTTTAATGCCTATTCAATTTTACATATTTTCTTTAATTTAATCTTGAATGAAAATTGAAAGAAGTTTGAATAAATTTTTAATTCATTAATTTCTTCTTGACAAATTCACATTCGCCTACAATTATTGGAAAGTGTAATATTTTGTTTATATGATTTATATTGTTTCATTAGAAAATGAAACATATTATCGAAGACGCAATACATTTTCTGCATTTCGTATATCAGTCATTAATATAAAAAATCTACACCATCTAGAAACCAATAAAAAAAATTCCTACGACACGGTAATTCGTAATTGAAATGTTGGGTTTGAGAAACACTTATAATTATTTAAATTTATAGCCGTACTTCCAATTTTATGAAGAGTACTGTGAGCATATGTACAGTTCACGTAATAATAACAATAAACTTGAACAAGCGCACTGGGCGTTTTAATCAGTTAGTGGCATAAATGTATGGTGTATGTATAATCGCGTACGCTATTCGTCAGTATTCACGAATAAGTAGTCAGTTGACCAAAGCTCCGCTGAATACACGCTTCGTTCGCTATACACGCAGAACATTTTTCCACGATGTTATCAAATAGAGAAATCATTAAAATTATTATTTATTTTTCTATATAATTTACATGGCGTCATCGTTAGAATCATCATCAGCATGATCGTGGTAAACTGACTATTCTTGCAGGTAGTAAACTCCCTCTAACGCAAAACTCAGCGATAGTGAGGCAGCGGGGACCAGCAGCCGACTCATTATAGTATCTTGCAAAATTCTTCCTGTTTGATAGGATGTCATCCGATTACAGGGATTATTTGGCCTAGACCCATCACATAGAACTTCATCACAGAATATTACACAAATAGGAAAAGTAATGATAAAGAAAACAAACAATACAAACGATTACCTATATTGCAATCGCCAAGTTACAAAACTCGTAACTTACATGAGTGAGGTCTCACTGGAATTGTTCACTTATTTAACTTGAACGAAAACCACAGAGGCTGTTGAAAATACACAACAGCAGAATTTCGAATATGCCGAAGTTCCAATGGTTGGCCACAAGCTGGACTGTGAGAGGAAAGTTTTCTTTGTAACTTAAAAACTCGGTTGGAATTATTTCGCATAGTTGAAAATTTTATCGTATGTGATTAAATTAATATTTTTTTTCTGGTTTAGAACTTTCGCTTTAATACTTTACTGTTATAATTTAATTAGTATAGTATTTTAGTAATAAGGAATATCTTCTTTTTTTTATAATCATTTTAGAACGTATCCTGTGGTCATGATACATCATTATATTAGCGAAATGTTGGCAAAGATAATCAAAAATGGGGTCACAGGATCATCTATATAAAAAATTAATTAATCTTATATTTATCTAAAATATTTTCAGTAACGAATATAAATACAAAATTATTAAACTGTTTACGTAACATTTTGAATGCTTACCAGCAGTCGGATAAACACAAGAACGTATTTCTTCGATAATACACAATATAACGAGACTTACACATTAATTTAAATTTCGCGCCTTCTTAATGTCACTTTCACTACTAATTCAATTTGTATTATCGGTGCTTCAAACTTCCTCTGTACTCTGTGAGTTAGAGATACAAATATTGATATAGAAATTATAATTTATTTGATTAATGAAATCGGCTATTTGGCAGTTTCATACTATCAAGTGTTATTGACACATGGTTTTAAAAACCCTTATGGAGTAAAATAACTTATAAATAAAAATAAATTTATCCAAAAATCTATATTTTAAAATATGGATTTTTTACTTTAGTCACGTGCTACAAAACGGCCATAGGTTAGTAGAATTGACAGTGAGGTACCGTGTTCGAAAATAGTATGTTTTCGCCTTTTTAATCTGTTCTGAAGATTCATTTCAGCGGAAACTCTTATCGAAAAGCTTTTGGGTTCTTTAAATTTATGAATTAGTTTGTATTTTCAAAGATAATAGCATTTAAAATAACTATTCCTGTAGTCACTAATAAATAATCTGAAATGGTTTTAAAAATCTTGTTGACATGTATCCAACAAATTTTATGTATTTGGAAGCTTCTAAAATAGTAAAACAACACAACGCTTCTAATAGTTTTTCTAGTCTGTGCTGTCATTGAAAAAACCAAACGTCGGCTGTTTTTTTTTCTAAATAGGTACGTTTCAATGTAAAAGTTGCTCACATAGTTGGTTACCATAAGCCACTATTTATGTCAAACAAGGGTCCATTGTAAGGTGTCTAAATTGGAAATTTATACAGAAACCGCTCGGGTAGGGAATGGAAATCAGCCCCGCAGGTGTTGCGATATTGTTTTGGGAATATTGAATTTCACCAAACTTATTTTACGGCAAAATTAGATACATTCCGATCACGGGTTTATCTGATTTTGAATAATCTGTCCAAATTATGTTTAAACGATCAATCCATTAAAGATTGGCAGAGCTTTTACATCAGCAATAGTGATGATGAACTATGAACGTGAACTCGTTTATCAAGATATATATAAGATTTATATCATTTTTAGCGACACCTTTTGTCTATGGCCACAATCACTGTCATGACGTCATACCCTGAAACGTGCTGGCAAAGTTATTGAGACCGATAAGACTATATACAACTTCTCAACCTTAGCTATAACAGCCTTCAAGCCGGCCAGTGGTTAGATTGTTCGAGATCCTCCATTTTGGACTATTCACATTTTTCTCCTACAATTTTCTTTCAATATTGACTTTGACGTTTTGTATATATTTACGTAAAAATAAATAGAATTTTCCGTGAATGTTTCCGTGACATTAGAATGTATAACTATACAACTATACTATACAAACCAAGTAAGTAATCAGATAAAGTAAGTAAGTGATCAGGTAAGTTTTTCGTAAAAGTGTGCAATGATTTACACACTTTATTACTTGTCCGTCACATTTTAGGACAAATTCGCTTTAATTTTACCACAGATGGGCGTAAAGATATATTCACCGCAGATTACCACAGTATCTGATCTATTCTTTATACGTTTATTATTTTTTACCCCTTGCAATATTTTTGCCCTAGAGACTGAAATATTCAGTTTAGCACTAATTATCGATTATTTCTTTTACCATACAATGTAAATTCCGCTATAAATGCGAAATTTTATACGTTAGTTGTAAACCGTTGAAATGCTTCATAGCAGCTTACATTGAAACCCATTAATTAGATATTTTCAAGCAAAACAACATTTAAACTTTAATACAATTTTAAAACAATAAAAACAGTGGGATTTGGCAACATGTTTTTCGATAAATCAATAAAATTGTGAACGCATGTCGCGTGCGAATTAGTTGAAATAACCTAAAGCAGCGCGGGAAATATAAGTCTGTAGGTTATGTTGTACAACATCAAAACAAAACATTTCTTTGTTTTAATATTAAAGCTTTAATTACCCACAAGGTAAGATGAATTGTTACATGTTTTTGAGGCGAATTAATTATTTGGGAAAAAAAGGGTTGATGGACGTTTGTTGCAACTGAGCCCTCTTGACAATGATTAATTGCGGTCCACTACAACTTTGTTTACTTATTTTTCTTGTAAGTTGCGATGATGGAGGTTTCGGGTTGGTTCCTATTGATAGATGGGTTTTATAGAATATCTTAATTATGAATACGTACATTAGCTGCGAGTCTTTATTAAATATATGTCACATAATACTCATACATTGATATTTGTACAGCTTGCCAGCCAGTGAAATATGCATTTAATTTTTATATGTATTAAATGTCAGGAGTATCTGTATAGTATATGTAGCGTATGTATTAGCCAGCTGCAATAGATAACTAAATATATGAGTGTGATGTAAAAACCTAACAACCTTACGGATCCCTACGCCATACAGACGTACCCTAACACATAAATAGTGAATACAAGTTCGGGATGTCTGATTCAAGGTGGTGGGATTATCTCAAAGGTCACCAAGATAATTAAGGGCTTGAAGTAGTCATCGCCTCATTGAGAGGAAGTGAAAAAGTAATTTTTAAATCTGATTTATTGTTATAAAACAATATATTAAATACAGCTGTTATAATTTAGAGCAACCGCGTGAGCCGAGACAGTAGTTGATAAACATAAACCACGATAATTTAAGATCAGTCTCACGCCAGTGAGTTTTTAGTAAGAAAGGGGTACGATGTGGACAGGTAATGTTTATACAAAATAAATTTAAAGGAAGACAGAGGAGCTAAGCGAATAGGGACGGGAAGTGAATTCCATAGCCTAACTGCAGAGACCTTATAGGATTCCCGAAGAAGAGTTATGATGGTTATGGGTTTTCAAGGATATACTTTTCGGAAGAGCGTAAGCTATAGTTATGGGCTCCCAAAAATCGTCATACCTGTAGGTAAGTTCTTGTAGGAACTTAATTAATTTGTATTATACGTTTTTGAAATTGAAATAAAAATCAAAATTAAAACATTTAAATATAGTTCGTGTATTTACATAATGTGCTGAACAATGCAGTTATTTTTTTTTTTAAATCAACGGCGCTACCTTTTTAGGTCTGGGCCTCAGATTTCTGTGTCTGTTTCATGATCTTTTGTTAATGTAATGGGCAAGTAGGTGATCAGCGTTCTGTGCCTGACGCATACCGTCGACTGTTTAGGTCTAAGGCAAGCCGGTTTCTTCACGATGTTTTCCTTCACCGTTCGAGCAAATGTTAAATGCGCACATAGAAAGATAGTCCATTGGTACACACCCGGGGATCGAACCTACGACCTCAGGGATGAGAGTCGCACGCTGAAGCCAATAGGCCAACACTGCTCACAATAACTTATTTATTAATTAACTGCATATTTTCCCCCCCGCAACATAAAACAATTTTTGTTTTTTGTTTTCTTAATCGTTATTTATAACACTCAAATATACAGTATCTGCAATATTCTGAACCTAAATACATAGCAATAATAATAATATAATAATAAAAAGAAAATTAAAACAAATTTAAAAAGTTTGGTCCCTGTCTACTTTTGATCCTGGTAGCTATTCCTCGCTGTTTTGCGATGAAAGTACCAGCTCTGGTGTCAGTACGTCAACCTCAACCTTTAATTAAAATTCGAAAGAAATAAGACGTAGAAAGGCGTGGTTTTTCTTTTATCTTCTTGCTTTATATATTTTATTAAATTATATTTCGTGAATCATGTTTCCGGAAATAATGTTTAGCATCCAAAGGCCAAGAATTAGCCTAAAAGTCTATTTAGGTCATTCTAAAGGTACCCGCACCAACTTTATATTTCGAAAAATTCAGGCCGAGAAACGATATATATCTTCTCTATGTGATATTTTATAAATAAATCCAAATCTATTTAGAATTTGCTACGCATCCATAATATATTTATTAACCCATAATCTTAAAGCTACAAGAGACTTAAAAATTATGAATATCGAGTGTAACACTTTAATCGCATGCATCAGTCCCAAAATTATTGTGATTTACAACAGGTCGAAAAATAGGAAATTGACATCAAGTTCATTTCTTTTTGAATTTCCTGTCAATAACATGTTTTGTGATTGAAAAACGGCAATTTGTGTGATATCACTCCGTTCTGTTTTTGAATTTTTTTTTGAGTATTTTTGTTTAATGTGCGCATATATATCAAATGTGCTTAAATACGTTTATAAAAAGCCTCGTTCCATCTCGTACACATTAATCGGGCATCGTTATTTAACGGCTAAAACAATTATTTTTTCTAATTAATCCCAGGTCTAAATTATGCGCTACGAACTATGAACTAGGTATGAAACCTACCTTTGTTGATGTTGATGAGGGGATATCGAAATTATTCAAGTCTTAAATCATTTTAAAATATGTATTTATTTATAATACTTGACGCTACATCACTGTCTTCTCTCTGCTTAAGCCTACTTGATTGCTTTTAACAGACCATAAAAAAAAATTCTGTATAAGTCACAATTTATGTAAATTCTTTCCTAGATTATTAAAGCTTAGTTTATCATTTCATTCTACATTATTTATAAAATTAATCACAAGGATTATTATATTTAAAAAAAAACGAATAATAATGGAAGACATCAAAATGATTAATATACATTTATTTTAGTTGTGTTTTCAATATATAAGTAATCATATTAAGTCATCGAAAAGTCACTCAACTAAACATTTTTAATTTAGAACTTATTTTATAAGATACAATAACTTATAGAATTTAGTTGCCATCAGAAATCATAATAATAATTTGGTTTTAATATAATTAGGAAACCGCAAGCTGTACATTTCAAACAAACAAGCCGAATTGAAGGACTGCCCGCACAGATAAGGCACGGATATCTTGAACTGAGTACTGGCAATACCGACTCCACCTGGTTTCATGGATGTGAGAAGAAAACAAGGTGTGTACTAGAATATTTAGTAGAAGTATGGGCCATTTCGTAAATGCTGTAATCTTAGACCCCCCTCGTATCATAGAGCTTGTTAAAATACTGTCTAATGTTATATATATAGTATGTGCGTTACAAACTTAATGTAACCGTTCAAGTCAGAAATAATGTAGTTAGCTTACCAATAGATGGCGCAATACCTTAATAATAATTTATTTAAGTGCGAGTTAACTTCGGCAGTGGTTTTCTATTAAGATCTTTAAATAAAACTATTTGTTTGAAGCTGGGTAACAACTGACTTTAATGGTTTAAAATATGAGCTTATAACTAACACAAAATTAGGAGTAGAGGGGTTGCGAGGGGTTTGTGTTGCTAACAAAAACAAACTTAGCTTATCTAAGGGTTCATAAATCTATATGACACTTATGTTATTGGACATTATCGGAATTAAGAATTTTATTTATTAGTATTAAATTAAATTAATTAAATTAAATTAATTTATTAGTATTAATTTATTAGTATGGTAAAAACTAAAGGGCTGATATTTCCTTCAAGTGTGATGATTGTTTAGATTTTGTTTACGCTTCTAATTAGTAGGTATCTAAAATATTTACGTGCAACTTAACTAAAGTTGGAATACATAACTCGCATCGGTATGATATTTTTTTAAACAAGAGTCTTCGAGCCTGTTTCGTACAATAATAGTAGGATTTTTTTTTTTAAATTGTACAGTGTTGTCGGATTTTACAGCAATATAATGTATTATTATATTCGAATTATATTTTTCATTTGAATAATTTCTAAACAAATTTATAACTTACGCGCAATTTTAACAATAACTTAAATCTTCTAAAATAACGAATATTAACTGTAATAAAACATTCTTATCAATCATGTAAACAGATTATGCTCGATACTATAAAAGTATGTGTATATCACCTGTTAGGGTTTCTAAAATTATATTCATAACGAATACGTTACTATATTTACCATAATTTATTTTTATGGTTAGTTTTTATCAACATAGTTGATACGTACTTATTATATTAAATAATTACAATATAAATAACACTTCTATTGTAGGCCTCACGATTGTTCTTAATATTTCCCGCGAAGAGTCAATGATAAAAACCGTTTGGTCTGTACTAACTAACTTTACACTTTAAACAACAATACCGGTGATGTCCACAATAAAAACGAGTTTGTTAGAAATCTAATAATCATCCATGGCTATACAGGCCCTTGTGAGCCTTAGCTTCCTCAAGTACATTTTGCCATCGAAATCTATCCAGAGCTTCCCGTTTCCAATTATTGTGTCGAGGTCCTTCACAACTCCATCCCACCAACGTAGCTTCGGTCTACCGGATTTTCTCTTGCAACCGGGTTGTGAGTTTAGTAAGGACCTTGGGGTTCTGTCGTTCGCCATTCGGTGCACATGTCCCAGCCACTTGAGCCTGTTGCATTTTATGAATTGGACGACGTTGGACTATGTGAATAGGTAATTTAAAATGAATATCTTAAATTAGGAGGACAGAAAATAGATAAAATTGATGTATATAAAATAAATAACTGTTTTATTGACAAGCCCCACGATTGGTTGAAATTTATTGAGCAGTGACACCGGAAAATATCTGCGTAAATTGGTTAGGGGCGGAACAGACGCGGGGCTAGGTTCCGTCGGTAGGTCCGAGATACGGGTATCTTCTATATTGGGGAATATTGTTAAGTCTTAATTAGTGTGCAAATATAGAATTTAAAAAAAAGCAATTTAAATTAATTCAAATTCAATAAATTAAATTCTCTTCTTTAAAATGACATTCTGCATTACTGGTTGGAAGAGGCTTATCAAAACCTCTATCGTGGCAACTATTAATTTAAGACACAGATAAAATATTTAAAATAACGAAACAAAAGTCCAGCATTAACCTTGCAAACCTTTGCAAAAAAGTCCAAGTGATGTTTAGCCATAATCCTCAAAAAATGTTTATTTGGTAGGTATGTAATTTCATATACAAATAAGTGGGGTTCGCAATTATAGACGTAATATTACCGGAGGTTACATAAAAGTAAATCTTACTACTAAAATTATACCACCTACAAAATATTCACTCTTTACAGTAATCCGAAGACCATAAGTGCCTTGCCCTGACACGGCACGGACGCCCTCCAGTCAACGGACCGACCAATTCCCAGCTCTTCAAAACCTCTTAATTATTTACACTGACCCTGTATAACTTCTACACCCCTAGCTTAGACATCTGGCAACCCCAGGTTGAATTTCAGCCTGTCAGTCAGATAAATGTACTCTAGTCTCTGACGCCAAAAAAGATCTACTCGAATTTTAAAAATATTTCCCGCGAAATCCTGCTACTATGTGTTTTAGAGTTTACCTTATAAACAAAAGAAAATTCTAGAAATCGTCAGCGTGGTGCAATAATACTTATTATATTATAAATTTTATTAAGCATTAAGTAATGGATTTAAAAATATACTTATTAGGCCGAATAAATAGAGGTTTTTCTAGGAAATTAATTGTAACAAAGTTTTACCTTCATTTATTCTAAAAAAAAATTCACTACCGTTATACCATATTTTTGTCTAAAACAATAGAAGTGGGATAAGTCCTAAGTTGACTCCTATCAAAAATATGAAGTTCTTGATTGATATATATATATACCTAACAAAGTCTTGTTAACTATGTGCTGTTCATATGTGCTTTACATCACCATCCTGCTTGTCACCTATCTGTTAAATATCAAAAGTCCATCATTTTAAAACCTACGTCAAGATTAGAATACGAATATGCTGCCAGTTTCTAATATTCAGAGTTTGCCAGATAATTGTTGTTTAAATATTGACAAAAAGCCATGGATAAATTAAAAATGAGATCTAAATAGTTTTTTTTATTTATTTTGATATACATTAAAAACATAATAATTCAAAAATAGGCCTTATTCACAGTATAAATAATAACGGAGATTAAAATTAGTCTCCGCTTTCATATAACAGGAATACGCCGAATAACCAATAACCCTGTATTCTCATAGAAATCAATGGATGTCAAAGGCATATTTGTTCATAGATAAATACTCGTAGTTGTTTGGATAAACATATACGTATATATGTAGATAGATCTAAAGATTGGATAAACATATATGTAGATAGAACTAAAGATTGGATAAACATATATGTAGATAGAACTAAAGATTATTAATCAGATAAATGCCGGTGAAAAGCGTGCCTGTCTAACGTCCGTATAACCACTACATACAATTACAATTATTATTTATTCTTTATACATGAGTCCTAACCTTAACATTATGATCTAGCCTAACTTAAGACTAATAAGTCATTTAAGTCTAATGTATAATTTAACATAAGAAAGTGTCAAATAACACTACTTACAATCACAACTTTTTCACTTACATACTAACGTGCACCACTAACTCACTGGTTCAAATAGTTTTGTCCTTTTCAGTCTTCTCAATAGGCCCATGGTGTCAAGGATTTGATTAGCCTCGACATTTACGTGTTGTTGGAGCCTATGTTCGTGGGCTCCGGTAGTCTTTTTTTATCAATGTGGCGACGTCCATTAAGGTCCCGATAGAATTACAATTATAGCAGAAAATTACCTTACATTAACTTACTGAACAACGTTCAAAGGGTCTTTGAATACTTCACATATTACATAATAAATATCAATTTGCGTAAGTACCAATTAACAAGAAATATTTCCTTTAATACATTCTAGTATTCATACACCTCATTAGCTGGAGTTCCTTCCGAAGGACGTAGAAATCAATATGTTCAAACGATACGCTTTGACAACTAACTTGTAGCAATTTGAGCAAATAAAACAATAAGGAAAAGTTACTAAAATATTGGATTGGTTTTTAAATTGTCGATGCCTGTGTTATGAGAAAAGTTTGTGAGGGCTTGTGCACACTATATTCATACTTTTAAATTCGTGGATAATATAATAGTGCTGAACTTAATGATTGGATGATTGATTTACAATGACAAATAGTTTAAATAAGGAATGCAAGAGAAAGTTTTGTTTTACCTTTATCACTGTAACTTAGTTTACGTATAATTTTAGATATAATTATACATATAATTTTAGATAGATAGAAAGTCTACTGATATATCTCGTGGCCGTTCACCAACTGTGAAAGACACATCGTCCTCCTGTACACTGTCTATGTTACTGTCTCAAGTCTGTACACAGAAACCGGTGCAAATAGATAGTCCGTCCGATAGTCTAGATGCTTCGTTGCTGACCACGACGCTCAAACATGAGCTGCCGATTGAAGAGAAAGAGACTTATATATATATAAACATAAGTTATAACATACATATTAGGATGAAGTAATTTGCAGCACAATTATAAAACAATGAGATTTGTTTTACTCTACAATTATCGATTATGTTTTCCTTGGAGTTCATAAGTTTGCAAAAGTGACATGAATAAATGTCATTTGATTTGATTTTGAATAAATAACATAATATATAATAAGCGTGTAACTTATTTTATTGAACCTTTCGAATAATGACGTAAAACTTTTATTTATGAAGAATCCTAAAAAGTGGTCAATCAACGCTGTTTTGAAATAGAAGATAAACATTTAAACAAACCATCATAAATTATTTATATATTGCTATTCGACATGCTATAAATGAGTATTTCAATTGTCTTGGTTAATTACAAAGTATTTGATGTATAAAATTTGTACCATACGGCAGAGAAGAATGCCGCAGAAATGCCACCTGTATAGAGTCGACCTGGCTAGATTTTTATTTGTTTTTTTTATATGAATAAATGTAAGGTGTTTATATTGTAAATACTATGTAACGTGTTATTTTTTTAAATTCTATTTAAACGCGAAAAACGTTCGATAGTGTGTTGACAGCTTTTGCGATGAACAAGATAAGTAAACAAGTGATCTATTATCAGTTAGAGCCTTTGTCCAAGTTTCGAGTTGTTTCTGAAAGATTAAAGTTTATACGTTATTGAAAAATTTCAACTACTTCGCTATTGAAAATCGATTTACGCAACTTAAGAAAACCAATGTTGTTTCAACTGTGAAACTTGTTCTTGGAGTAGTAGCTAGAAGCAGGAATAGTGTTGGACTAATGACATGAGCGTGCGGTTGAGGAAATCAGATCGTACGTTCAAATCCAGGTTTTGGATGTTTTGTCTATGTACACAATTATCACGTATTCGTATGGTGAAGGCTTCTTATCATCTTAAGGAAAATATCTTGATATCAAACGATTAAACACCTACTAATCTTTGAATATAAAAATTGATTAATGGTCTATAGCTGATATTTTTCTTTATATTTTGTAAAACTACCCGGTAGAGACTGGATTATTATTTGTCATTCCGCGTATAGTCTAAGTCAAAGTCAAAATAACTTTAATCATATAGGTAAACAAGTACACTTATGAACGTCATAAAAGAAGTTAAATTAATTAAGGCGTAGACCGGGCAAGAAGAAACGCAAGAAACTTTCCAGCACTCTTTGTAATCGCTAACTTTTGAGTCATACAAATTGTTAGAACTGGAGCAAATCAATCCCAAGGATTACGATCATTTAAATATTCGTCAAATTTATAAAAAAATACTATAGCTGTCCAGACCTCGCAAATATTTTATTCAGAGTCGACATAAACATTTTTGTGATAATTACCATAGTTGTTTGAATATTAGCATTTGTATTTTTATATTCAGTGTAATTTACTGTATACAATATTCATGCCTGGAAGAAACTGCTTTTACCAGTAAGACCGCCAATTTATTTTATTTGTCACTTGTTATTTAAATTATTCTTGTTTGTGTTATTGGTTGTGATATAAGTAGAAGTATTAAAATACTTTTGAAGTGAAACTTCTTTATCGCCGTTGGAAAAAAAATTATGTCACATTTTTGGGTTACGCGTCACATTTTTCCGATAAGTGCCATCTTTTTTACTTGTCCGTACCACGGTTGATTCGAAGAGATTAGAAGCCATTAATAACAAAAGTATATAATAACGCTAACAATGATAGCAACAAATCTATTACAATTAATGAAATTCTGTAATAATCTTAGTAGTAATAAGGTAAAATAAATTAATTTTATTCATGTCTTTAATAATAAAAGTCTTTTGTTAAACTTTATCTAATTTTATATTATTTAACCAATTTCTGTGAAGTTGCATATAGTAGATAATTTTTTGAAAAATAATGTTTTCTAGTGTGTACACTAGTACACGCACACATTTTTATTAATTGTGTTTCGAGTTATATATTTTAATCACTTAATTCGTTTGTTTTATGTTTTTGAAAACTAAGTGTTCAAGCGATTGTAATTTCACTGCTATAGAGGCTTCATAATGCCAGTTAGAATAATCTTTTAAAAAGCTGTTACTTTTTAATCAAATTATCAAATTGCTTTCACGGATTTTCCGCATGCAAAATTTAATGAATTAAATAAAGTCTAAGTTTTTTTTATAGAACAGGGAACAAATGATCAGAAGATGAACATCCCATGCTCATGCACAATCAATGCCAGAGGGCACGCGAATGCGTTGCCGGCATTTAATTGGTACGCTCTTTTCTTGAACGACGCTAAGTTATTTAATATATATTGGGAAATTAATATTATTATATTAATATATTCAATAAAACAAAAAAATTGCATTCTTTATATATTCTTCTTTATTATTCTATATAATAATATCACAACAAATATGACTAAAATTAAAAAAAAAACAACAATTAAATATTACAAAATATAAACAATTTTATAAACCATTTAATAGGTACGATGTATCGTAAACACCATAATAAAATAGTTTTATACCCATATTAGACCATTAAAAGCTTTCCGAGATCTATCGATTTAGCAATAGGACAATAATTCATTGATACTGCATGGTTTATCACAACATTCGCTAACGACAAAATCCCTTTTGCCTCGAGAAGATAGGCCAAGAGCCCTTGCTCTCTGTGTAGTCATCCAGGGCCAATCGACTTGTGTAGCTTGGTCCTTGTAGTACGGTGATAAGACTGCATCTGAAAAAAAGTATTCATAATTTCACTATCTATACACTTAGGGCCAAAAACGGACTTCGACGGGAGTCCTAATCCCGATTTCGAGTATATCCTAATAAGATATAAGACTCCTCAAAACAGCCTACCATATGATTAACCAATAAATAACTAACCGAATAGTGAAAATGTATATACTAAATTTGGCTTATGCAATTATGAAATATTACGTACATAAAAAACGGCAAGAAGTTGTAGTATATTTGTTTTATGGCAGCCGGAGTTGCAGGTGGCGGAAAGCATTTACATCGCCCGAAAATATGACTTGGCTTATAGGTCTCGTTACCAGGCTATGAAATATTTTAAAGAAGGAAGCTCTCAGCTCAACTGTCACATCAATCGTTTGCCCCAGACAGACTTGTCAAATTTAATTATTGGAAAAGGGTTAATGAACCCCATTACAAGTGTAATGATGGTATTTTAAAACGTATCGGCGTTAAACTGGAAGTGCTGGGTGAGATTCAATAACGAGACATAGTGCGAGCCATGAATCATGTGGAATAGACTCCTGTTGGGGGTCTACCCTGAGGGATACGACCTCCAATTGTTTAAAGAAAGAAAGACCTTAAGACCGGCAACGCACCCACTAAAACCGAATATCCTGCATGGCTGCGATGACTGCGATTTTACAGCATACCGTAGGCTCATTTACCCTCCTATACTACAAAAAAATATTTTAGTATTATATGTGCATTACAGCCACTTACTGTACATAGATCCGCTTTCAGATCTTTTATGTTCGGATGGTGCATCATAGCAGAGGATAGCCAGTGTTCTTGCAAGAGTACGTCCGCAGTACATCCGAGAACTGGTCTCTTGAAGACTAACGCTTCCTCCACCAATATGACCATAGCACTCTGAGATTAGAGCCGCAATAAAAACCACGCTTAAAGGGTGCATCTTGAATTCTAAAAGCAATAATAATAAAATATATAAGGAGAAGTGATGGATGGAAGGTGATGCTGTTGTGGAGCTGCGGGGTGGAACATTCCTGAGGTTGTAGGATCCCCGGATGTGCACCAATGTACTTTTTGTGCGCATTTAACACTCGTACAGTGAAGGAAACCGGGATTCTCGACGTGTATCATACACCGAAAGATCATCATCTACTTGCACATAGGAAAAAAAAATGAAGACCACGTAACAGATACATACAACGGATTTTTGATGATCTATAGTTTTGTTCGGTTGGAACAAGGAAACATTGATATCTTCTTTGTATATATGGATTTAAACATTTCGTTTCGCAGTTATTTATTAATTATTAAGTGCATTACTTAATAATGAGCAGTGTTGGCTTAGTGGCTTCAGCGTGCGACTCTCATCCCTGTGATCGTAGGTTCGATCCCCGGCCGTACACCAATGGACTTTCTTTCTATGTGGGCATTTAACATTCGCTCGAATGGTGAAGGAAAACATCGTGTGGAAACCGGCTTGCCTTAGATCCAAAAAGTCGACGGCATGTGTCAGGCACAGAAGGCTGATCGCCTACTTGCCTATTAAATAAAGAAATTTTCATGAAACAGATACAGAAATCTGAGGCCCTAACCTAACCCTATTTAATAGATAAACGGTGGTGGTCTTTATTCTTAGGAAAAGTATATAAAAAATATACTAAAAGTATATATATATCTAATAAAGCTTTGTAAATAAGACCGTTACTTATAACTGGTACAAAAGTCGTGAGAAGGTAATGTCTTAATTTTAAATTTCTAAACGATATTTTAGACTATACCAAAGCAACTATCGCAATCATAAAAAGTTTCTACAGTATCACTTTTAAATATGAATACACACACTACAACACTTACACACTTTAATTCATTCAATGAATGAATTATTAGAAAGAAGAATATATTGTTTTAATTCAAGTCAGACTAAAGTTACGTCTCAAGCTTTCATATATATTCACTTAGACACACTTATATTCACTAACAGAAGTGTAATACCAGCACTGATTATAGTCCATAGTTTGTTATTATATCCTACAGTTAACTTGAATTATACAAAAAAAATGGGATACAAAAACGTACACTTTAAAAAGTAATATCTAAACTAAAAAAATTATTTAACATTTAAGATATTGAAAACAAACAAATATTATGTATTAAATTATTAGGGACGGGGTATAAACGTAGGGCGTGTTTCCTGCTATGTTGCTGAGACATCTATCATGAGAAACATCTAACTAAGAGTCACACAATCGTCGTACAGTTGTTGCATTAATATAAACAAATAAAAAATGAGAGTAACAATAAATCAAAGACAAAAAAATGACCAAATTGTCTATGCTTGATTTTTCCATTTAATTTACATCCTAAATAATTGTTTTTCTACTGCGAACTATATTTTTACGTGTGTAAACGACATGTGTAAATAAAAAACAGTAAATTAAAATCTGTTCCAGATTGCGATGATGGCGAGTATGGAAATATAGGTATTATGTATATCTTTTAGGAGGAGGCTTTTACCCGTATAAATACTTTTATTTATTACTTACTAATAAGGTCTTGTGTCGCGTATGTTTTCGTTTTTTATAGAAGAAAACAAAGTTATAGTATTATGAAACTCAAATGTTAACTTAGATATATGCAAGGCTTATAACAGATTCTGATACTCACAGTTCCTTTGAAGTGACTTAGACGAGAGAACACTTTGAAATGTGAGGTAATGTGTGAAATTATGCTATTTTATACGCTCTTTGATGAGGGGGTGGCGTATTAATATTCACGTCGTCTGGATCACCGAGTAATTGACTAATGAGAATGAAAATCAACCTTGATGGCTTAATGTCAATGTCTAAGAAACCGTTTTGTCATTAATGTGGTGTAGAAGTTGGGCCAACGACTTTCATTTGTTGGTCCGAAATAATTTAGCATTTTTGTATCATTACAAGACTAGCGAGCCAGGGCACGGGCAACCCTCACCTTGAAAAATATGACTAAACCTTCCTCAATCATTCCAGATATTGGTGAAAATTGCAACAAATTCCGTGCAGTAGTTTTTGAGATTATCGCGAATAGAGATATAGATACGGCGGAGGACTTGGTTTTATATGGTTAAATATGGCGAGGAGGACGACGGCTGGCCACGCGTCATACTCGTGAACAGGTGCTACTTGCGGTGACTGTCGTACTTGAATTCGTGTATGCGGTGATGTTAGTTATTTTGGCTATGTATTTGCGTGTTGTTCCCACGAGAATGTAAGTGCGTCCTCCTATTTCACCATGCCTCCTGCTGATAGAGGATTTTTGACAATCTGAGACAAATCTTTGTTTTTAATGTATTGTATTATTATTTATTACTTAAGATGTCATGTGGAACAAGGTGTAATGGTTGCAGCTCCTTACAAACGTTGTGTAGAACAAAAAAACTTGGCGATAAAAAAAAGCGGCGGAGAGTTTATTCCCAGTTGCTCTCTTCCGTTCTACGCCCTTGATTTGAGAACTGGCAGTAATTGTAAAATTAGAAGCATTTCACACTTATATATTTCTTTATTTTGACGTTCATAAGTGTACATAGTGTTACCTATATGAATAAATGATTTTTGACTTTTACTTTGACTTAACATCAGATGAGCCTGCCAGTTTGCCTGTTGTTACCTAGGTCTATTAGAGGGGTATACTTACCCCGACTTTGTATAATATCATATCTTATTCTGATATACAGTTATCTCCGCATAAACAAAAATTAAAGCTATGGACATTCATCTGCCAAAAATGATAAAAAAGCACTATCTATACCTCTTGTCTTTAATTATATTTGTGTTTATGTAATTAGTGCATCAAACCGTCAAATAACGTATTTTTGTATTATATAGATCTACACAACTTGTGGACGCTCAAGGCTTAATACATGTTTATAAGGCTGGATATATGTATTAAAGTAACCTTAATTCAATCCGAACTTTTTTTATTACATTTTTATTTTACGCAATTGTCCTTAAAGTATGTTATGTTTTATTAATTTTGCATATTATGTCTCTATAATTTCATATTCCTCTATGTTAGTACAATTTTATTAAATGCATATCTATATATTATCACAGCTTATAGCGTTGGACGTGTTTAATGAAACGATGGAATTAATTCAAATGACGCTGTGTAGCCAACTGTACATTGATTTGTACTGAAATGTTTTCCTATTTTCAGTATTATATTTTTGAGAGGCACGGACTTTAGCTAGGTATCTGGACAGTATTTCATATTGATAGGAATTAAATTTATAATACGACAAAATGTTCTTCATGAATTAAGGTCGTACGTTGTTGCGATTTTAAGCTACAGGGGTTTAAATCTTTAAAAAATATCGATTACGTAATTTTATGGTTAATTCCATTTACATTAATAAAATCTATAAGATATATGTAATAATATTATTTACATAATTCTACTTTTTTCCGACGTTTAGCGTGCTTTTCATCGTGCGTAGTTATGGTGACTGAAGACAAAAGACAATACTATTCGTTACAGCCGTTCAGGATTATTCTAAAGAACACTTCGTATTTGATCCCTCGGGTCCACCTGACCAGTTCGAAATCCCCAGGGTTTCAAATTTTCCTGGTAGTTCTTATTACTTATTATTCATTTCTCGTTATCGTTTTCATTGCTATTGTCGTGCTGTTACAAGTCATTAATTTTGCATGTGTAGGAAACAATCATTTTTTCTTTTCTGTTTCTGCTGATTTGATTTACTATATTTAGGGTCTGTTTCACAATGTACGGAAAAGCTCTACATAAGTTCCAAATTAGCTATTTATTACTTATGGGTAGGATAAACACTATTGTTGCGTTTCACGACTGTTAGATAGCGCCATTCGTCACATAATGTCCATCATAAGTTATGAATCCCATGAAACCCTAAGTTTCTTATTCGGAACTTTTAACTTCCAAATAATTTATGTGTTGCATAGCTATTTGACACATTATCCATACATTGTGAACAGACCCTTAATATAATATGTATAGAGTCTTACCTTATAGGGTGGACTAGCGGCAATAGCAATTAAGTAAAACGTAAATAATACTTGAAAACATTGTGTTTACTTGCATATGAGATAATATAATTGCAATAGCCGCTAGTCCACCCTTTCAGTGGTAGCAGAGCGTGGTTTATATATACATATAAACCACGCTCAATATTATAACACTAATATATATATAATCGTTTTAACTTTATGCCAGTTTCAAAGAGCGTGATTTTTATATAATCCTTGAATTTATCGATTACTTCTTTAGTCTGTACTCTGTAGTTTTAATGTGATGTAATGACAGATGACAGACATCTGTGGTGACAGATGATGTGATGTAAACATCACAAGTGAATTCTTAAGAAAATTAGAAAGGCGATCACATCAACATTATTATTATTCTGCACCTTATCTTACCGTTATGTCCCAGTTTCTCGTCAGTACCGTTTCTAAACACCAAGAATTAATACTTGTGACCTCTGACAAGTATATTCTTTTAAAATGTTAAATATTCTCGATCTAGGTTTCCTTAGCTTAGCATTTATGGTTACCTTTACCGGTTTCCTTATTAATCATTATGAGAAGCACGTCCCGGCATTTATCATAAAAGGATTTAAATACGGTGCTTTTGCGTATCAAGGTTCTGGTGCTAATTACTTACAAATAATCGAAGTTCCAAAGGCACTTTACAGACACTTTTATGCTTTCTCCTCTATATTTAGTGTTTCAACTTTAGTGTATGCAGTTTTAGTATATTTCTATGAATTTACTGTCCATAAATATTTACTCTTTATTTTGAAGCTGATCTTGGAACAGGATGAAGCATCGGGTAAGAATGAATATCATGATATTAAGTTACTCCCGTTATTTTATCTACTACTACTACATATTTTTTAGTAATTACTGATACCTACACCTTATTGAGATTTTACTAAATTACCAATATTAATAAGGTACAATACTAGTAGGTTTCTTTGTGAAATTAGGGTTTATAAATATATACCGGTATAGATTATGCACCATAGAATATTATCTATACAGAAGTGGCCTAAAAATTACATTAAAATATGCGTCTTACATATTCGCTTCTATAAAAGGGAGGCTGGGTTTGATTGCAAGTTCTAGGCTGGACTTTTAGAAAATTCACATAGGGTGCCCTACCTACACCTAGGTAGACTTGAAAAATAAACCAAAATATAGATATAGTAATGTATTTATGTTATCTCTGTTTACAGTATCTGCTGCAGCTGTATGCATAGCACTGTCCCTACTGACTTTGCAATGTTTTAGAAGGTGTTATGAAACATATTTCCTACAAGTCTTTGCCAAAGAGAGTAAGATGAATTTAAGCCACTACATAGCTGGCCTTGTTCATTATTTTGCTGTGATTGTTGCCGCTGTAGGACAAGGTCCTTTATTTTGTGGTAAGAGAAGATTATTCCTATTATTATTAAGTGAAATTGATTATACAACAAAAACTATATAAAAATTAGGGATACAATTGATACCGATTAACATATCAGTATATTGGCGATACCTTGGGTTTGCTGATATATCAGCATCAGCGATATTTTCATTGCATTTGAAACAAATATTGTTGGCAATATTAAAATTAAAAAATAATAATTTCCATATTTGATAATTCCAAATGAATATCAATATTTTGCTATCCATATTATATGGCTTCTAAATGAGTTCTGTCACACCTGAGAGATTAATTTCCACTGCAGGCCTTATACAGACAGACTTACGTAATAGACCCTCTCCCAAAACATGAGAATGCTCTGCTTCTAAAACAAAAATCTTATCAGTGTTAATTTTAATTATTAGCAGTTACTTATTTTATTATAAATTACTCATAATTCTTAAATTGAATTAACTAAATCTTACTTAATCTTATTGAAAAATGATGACTTTATATTTTTTAAATAAAAAGTAAAGATCTTAACCAAACTTTATATATTTTACCTTAATTTAATTTGAATTCACTAAGGTATATTTGTATAAATTATGACATCGGTATCATAACGGCAAAAACGCGTATTGAAGCATGACTAGTAAAAATGTTGATTAGCAATTACAAAGTTAATTAAAAAAATCAATGAATTTACTCAAGAAGAAATAAACACTAAAAAAACTTGATCAAATGGTAGCTGTAAAGAAACTTTTAATTAATTTAAATTGTTATCATCTTATAATATTTGCTTCCAGGTAGTCAAGATAGAGCAAAAATTGTGTGGATTGATAGCAGAACAAAACTTTTGTCAATCCCATGCATATTGATGTTTACTTGGGCATTTTATGAACAATATAAAACAAACATTATTTTTGCAAATTTGAGAAAAGACAAATCAGGAAATGTTGTAACAGAAACCCATAAAATACCCCATGGACGATTATTTAATCACATATCTAGCCCGCATCGATTTTGTGAGATTATAATTTATACAGTATTGATAGCCTTAATACCTACAAAAACATATTTTTGTATTTATTTGTGGGTCTTATGCAATCAGGTATGCTAACTGAATTTATTAAAATTATATTTTTATTGATTTCTTCTCTAATTATAGTTCTTTGTTTTCAGATTCAGACTGCAATCCATGCACATGTTTGGTATAAAAATACATTTAAAGAGTATCCCTTAAAGCGAGACGCTATTTTTCCAGGAATTCTATAGAATAAGATTTATTTATATAATTTATTGAAAACTTAAAAATAGAACAGTTTTATAATGTATTGTAACATTTGTTATTTATTTTTTATATCAATATAATCTAAAAACATAAGATTAAAAATAATACCATCAAATTATAATTTTAATTTATTTAAATCAAACACTTTTAATTTACTTACAAATTATAGTAGTAATAAATAGGTAGATCTTGACACCTTAGTGACTGCAAACACTGTAAACTTCTTCCTTCACTTGAATAAGAAACTGGAAAAAAAATAAAGTTGAGATTTATGATTAAAATACACAAAATGATACAATTGTATAATATAAGAAATACTATACATCTCCATAACTAGCCTGCAAAGTCTAGCCAATATGGATTGCTTACTACTTGTTAATATTTTTATCTTGTACTGTTTGCACAAGATTAACTGGATAGAAATATAAAAATGTTAATGAATTTCATTTTATAGTTAACCACAGCATAGTATAGTAATTGTTAATTTTTTTTAATATAGAGTCAATTTTATAATCAGTTTTGTTATAGAACACTTGGGAAACTGATACTTATATCAGACTGGAAACTTACACTAATTGTTAAGTGTTACTTCCTTATATCAAAAACATATTGGAGTTGACATATTTAGCTCCTACATTTTATGTGCAATGCCCACATTTTCTCCATATTATATTTACATTTATTTGATGTCATTATCAAAAGTTATTGATTAAGTGAGTTATCTTACCTATAAGGGTAGCCCTGTGTCTTAGATCTAAATACGGACAGCAGCAATGAAAAGAAAACACAAACAAGTACTAGTCCAACTACAGACTGAAACCGTCGTTTCTTTCCTTCTTGGGGACTTTTTGCTTCAGTGCCTTTTACTCCACCAGCTGATTCTATCATTAAGATCATACCAACCACTACAGCAGCATCTAATGTGTTATTAAGGAACTTATTGATTATAAATATTATTAAATATATACTCAACTGAAATTTAGATGAATGTAGAAAAAATATATATGTTCCATTCTGCATAAAAATACTGTAATATAAATTAGCATCACTTGACCGAAACTAATCATACTTTATAAAAATTTTGTTTATTTTATTGTTTTTTTGTATGCCTAATTCTTTTATATGTATTCAAGTTTTTAGAGTTTTAAAATTAATAATATGTTTTATAAAATTACATGTGATAACAAAAATCACAGAGTACCTGTTGTTATCCATTGTAATATTATACATGTATAAAATAATATGTTAATTATTGAAGTTGCCTACCCAGTCTTAAAAAATTTTATACATCACATCCATGTAACAGTGTGAGTGTGAAATTTACCAAGTAAAATAAAAGGATACTTAATGCAGCAACAATGTAGCTTTCTAATACGAATTGTCCATGTGAACCACTATTAATGTAAACTGGTCCACTCTTTGTTCTATGGTAGAAGGGTGGGCCTCTGATCTGGTTCCACATCTGTCCAGAAACCATAGCAAAGCAGAAAAATAGAGCAGCTACTGCCCACATTTGTTTGTTGTACAAAAACTCCAAGTTGTTGCGCCTTAGATATAAGAATGCAGCCACAAGCACAAATAGTAAAGTAAATGCAACTGCGCCTGAGTAGTTTGGAGGTCTAAATACTCTTATCTGTAAAAAAATTAAAATGATAAATTTATTATTAATAATTATTTTGAGACCAAAACAATCAGATAAATCCTAAATATTTAAATTAATTAACAAAAACTATGGTACTATGTTTAAATTACATACTATGAAGTGCCTTTTATACATAGTGTAGACAGTATGTTGTCTAATAACTTTTATTTCTTTTATTGACTTTTAAAAAAAAAGAGATTCAAATACAACCGAAAACTACCTGTACATCAGTCCTATCGTTGATCCACTTGCCTATAGCTTCGGCATGAATACCAGCTCTTTCAAAATCCATGGAATCTGCAGGTTTTGGCTTTCCTTTAGCAGGAAAGTGCATAATTACAGGAGCAGTATTCAATCTTAACTGAAACATGAACTATTTACTCAGCAAAATATTATGGATGCCTTTTATCATTGGAGGTATTATACACTTACCATTTGGAAAATATCAGATCCCTCATCAAAATCAACCATACCAAAGAAGAGTTTATTTGTATAAGATTGGGAATATCTAAAGGAGTTGGCGACTAATAGATACTCATCATAGACGTGCTGACATATAGCGCAGCGACGCGAGGGTGCCATAGCAGTAAACATAACAATGAAGGAATAGTCTCTAGGTGGTGATTTCACATACTCCTTAAATCTGTTCAAATTTAAGGGAATTATTGATGTCTTAGCTGTGAAATCTGTTAGCTGCTGAACTTTTTCTTCTAACTGTAAGGACAACGAAATTGTTATCTAAAGTAGTTAAACTTTGCCGGCCCTACGAAACTAATAGAGCAGAGACATACCTTGACTCGATTCTGAGCGTGTGTCTTAGAATAGGTAAGGATGGCACACACAAAAAGTAAAAGTTTAAACTTCATTTTCTCTCAGGAAAATGTTATAAAGGCAGAATTAATCAAATTAATGTTATTCTTAACACTCAGCCAATTAATACACGCCAGCCAGCCAACTCGTAAACGTAACAAAATATATCAATGTCAAATGATTGGTTTTTCTACAATCATTATATATGTATGTCAACCACCCGTATTTTCTTTATCTAGAGACAGTGGTCTGTGCATATCACATGCTATATATTTTTTCATTAGTTTTAAAAAACACCTAAAATCTATGAACAAGAAATTAGGGTCAATGTTGATATTTCTAAAACTATAAAATTCAATAAAATAGGAAATAATAGACAAAAATATTCGATTTTTCACGCTAAAAAACTATTCATTAAAAATCTATGTCACACCTCTACTAACCAATAGAAAAGTAAAAAATGTTGTTTGCTTACAATTTTCAATACCTTACACCAAATTTTCCGGCAGCGAAATCACTTTGAGGTGTTCCAATCAAGGTCCCCCTACATATTCAGTACTATCAATTTGGGTGTTGAAATTGAAAATCCAACCCTTAATTCTTTCCAACGTTTTTTCAACAAAACCCCTAGTGAGATATGTCTTAGTGAGATAACGCTACTTGCTAAGGCCTGTTATAATATAAATGAATAATTAAATTATGCTAGTAATTAGATATGATTTTCTCCAGTATAAAAGAGGAAACGCGACTGAATGTCTCGGCTGCATTTCCAGACTTGGGGTCGATCGTCAATATACACGACAGTTTTAATGCAATGTTGTGGTATAAAGTTATTTAGTAATATTATTATTATTTTCTTATGTAGCCAAGTTCACATAATATCAAGGATCGTCATGCTCGCTTAAATGTCATTGCTTGTGGCGTCGTCCATGCATCGGGTTGTCCCCCTCCCTAAAATAGGCAAGGGGTCGATGGCTCGCCATGCGTCATACTCGTGAACGGGTGCTACTTGTGCTTTCTGGTCGGATGGATGTTAGTTATTTCGACTATGTGTTTGCGTTCCCACGAGAATGTAACTACGTGATCTTCTCTTACTGATAAATCTTTGTTTTTTTTATGATTAATTACCTATAAAATAAAGATGTCATGTGGAACATGGTGTAATGGATGCAGCTCCTTGTAAATATTTTGTAAAACAAAAAAGCGATTAACAAGAGCGGCGGAGACTTTGTTGCCAGTTCTCGTCCGTTCTACGCCCTTGATTTGAGAACTAGCAGTAAATGTAAAATTAGAAACATTGTATATAAATTTCTTTATTGAATTTGAATATCTTCAAAAGAATAACTTCCTTATCGAGATTCAGATATCAGATGCACATGACTCGCTAGCCCATATCACAAAGGAGAAAGCCGACCTTTTGAACTGTCTCTTCGCGTCTCGATTTTGCGTGATTTTGACTGACCATTTCGCGGTGTAATACTTCGCCCGTGTGCTGAGAGCCCGCTTCAATACCTCCGATCCCGATTATCTGTTCAATTTTCGTCGTGTTCGCTCAGCTTCCTTCCTTTCTTGTACTTACACATAGATGGGCCGAGGCAATTGAGTCCAAGGGGGAGCGGTAAGATTGGATATAGCGAAAGCCTTCGATGAGGTGGGGCATGAAGCGGTTTTCTCAAAACTTCCTATGCCAAGAAAAAGCAAATTCTTGGGGGGAAGAAAAATACTTGTGATTTAAAATCGAATCAAATTCGAATAAATGTATAAGTGATTTCCTTATTAAGTTCTCGTCTGTATTGATTCTTCGTGTGTGGACTCATTTTCCGCACTTAGACTCTCAATAGGTTCGAGGTATGTAAGGTTTTGGCTAACTAAGCCAGCTTAACTCCTTAAAAAAGGGAAGAAGTCTCCTGGGCACTTCCCAACTTCACAGAGCGACCTCATTGCTCCGAGGTTTTCTGCGCGTTATTTAGCCACAGCCTCGCATTTCAGGACTACGTGGGTGACTGATTCATCTGCGCTGAAACAGCCTCTGCACATGGGGCTATTATATATACGTTATAAACACCTTTCTATCGATATAATACATTATCCAATTGTGAGTTGAATGTATAAGGACGTTTATAGCAAACATTTAAAATCACTTATTCATATAGGTAACACAATGTACACTTATGAATGTCAAAAAAAGAAATGTATATGAAATGCTTCTAATTTTACTGCCAGTTCTCAAATCAAGGGCGTAGTACGGAAGAGAAGAACCCTGGCAATAAACTCTCCGCCACTCTTTTTTTATCGTGAAATAACCTATTATTAATACTATAATGTCTTTGGGTTATAATAGACTTACAAAATTCACTAATACTATTACTTAAATTAGTGCACTCGTTGCTTGGGGTATTGTAATAAAGAAAGTTATTAATTCGATGTTTTTGGGTTGGTTTTCTATTGCTTGACCATTTAAAGTCATGACATTATTGTTTTGAGTGACAGATTTGGTTCTCGTTACGACAACTTTTGGTAGCTACTTACTATTCTGGTGCTGGTCTTCATTATTAGGGGGAATTTATTTTATACTACGCTGATTCTGTTTCTTAAATATGGAAGGACAGGAACTACAGGCGAATTCCGCATTTTTTTCTTTTGTAGTGACATCTGTTGCTTAAGCTTATTTTCTATAGTTTTAGAATATAACTTTTTCTCGCGGTTTTAATTCCACTTCTATTATATTAAATTTGTCTTTTAGAAGATCAGTAACATTGCAGCTATTTTCATATATATCAAATAAGCTTCCATTATTTGATGCTATATATGTTAACGATTGATTTACGAAATCTGTTGTACGTTTTTGCGCATTGTAATATTGTAGTGTAGGCGTGTGTGTAGGTGTTCTCTGATTTTTGGAATACTTTCGATTTATAAACTTCTTATAATTTTTATTCCCCACCAAATGAATTACAAATTGTCCTGAGTATGTTTTTATACAAAGGTGAGGGTAGATACCTTTGTTGTAAACAATACATATTTGTAGTTTGAAACAT